>NW_018396414.1:210752-212194 GCF_000003195.3 Sorghum bicolor
AGTAAGGACGGTACCTGGAAGATGGTGGACGACGACGGGCGGTTCCCATGCCTCGTCGACCTGTTCTTGCGCCATGGGGGCTCCCTCGAGACCGTCGAGGACCTTATCCGCGGCGTTAAGGCGCGGGCTGACCGGGAGATGGAGCACTGGTGCCCCGATCGGATCTGCATCCGGGCTTCCACCGATCCGTCCGAGCCCAACATCTTCCAAGACGATAGGAAGGAGGCGGAGAAATGGGAACACATCGAGGAGCTCCGCCTTTGGATGAAGCACGTGGTGGGGCTCCTGGCGGACATTATTAACAACGGGCTCGGGCCGGCCTACTTTGTAAGTATTTTTCGGTCCTCAATTCTTATAGATCCTTTGGTTTCATGTTCTAACCGTTCGACCCCCGGTTCGCAGGACATGAAAGAGACCTCCTGTATCAAGTCGAGCTTCATTCACGCCACAAGAGGAGGCTGGGAGCAGCTCCCCGTCCTCAAGGACCAACTCCTCGAGTCACAAGAAAAGCTTCTCAAGGCCTATAAAGACCTTATAGCGCTCGAGGAGGAGAAGATGGCGAGGGAGGCTGCCTTGGTCGAGGCTCGAGAGGCTTCAAGGAAGGTGGAGGAGGAGGTGACGCTGCTGCGGGAGCGGGCTCTGTCGGTCGAGGAGGCCGCGTCTAAAGCCCGGGAGGAGGCCCTGTCCTATAAGAATGTCATCGCTGATTTGGACAAGGAGAAGGGCCTTCTCAAGACCGACCTGGACTCCCTCCGAGATTCCTTTCAAAAGATAAAGGTTGTCGTATGTGGCCAGCGAGGTCGCCAGGGGTCCTTCAGAGGACGCAATGAAGAAGGCCCTCGAAGACCTCGAGGCGGAGCGGGCTCGATCCCGCAGGCTCTCTAATGACGTCGAACGTCTGAAAGGAGAGTTGTTGGAGAAGAGTGGGGCCATTGCTCAGGCTGGCAAGGCGATCGAGGATCTCCGCGTTCCCAACACTGAGCTGGCACTCTCCAACAAAGAGATCGAGAGGGCCAACACCAGACTAGTCGGCGAGAACACGGCCCTGGAGGAGAGTGCCCGCGGTACGTTTCCTTTGTCGGATTTCTTTTTCGAGGTGTTCTTGGTTTTTCCTAAAGCCTCTTGTATTGGCATTTACAGTGCTTAAGGACGAACTCTTAGCCGCCCAAGTCGAGGCCCGCGGTGCTAAGGCCTAGCTTGAGGCGGAGGTTGCTTTGAACCATCGAGTGCGGACGGCGATAAGCGACCTCTCGACCTCTTGGGAGATCGAGCCTACGGACGAGTCGAAGGAGGACGTTCGAGGCGACACACTGGTCGACCAGCTGTGCTACTTAGGCGCGACACTGCGAGATCGAGTGCGGGATGCCCTCCACATCGTGGTGAAGCGGGCGATGGCGGTTGTCTGCTTGGGCTTCTAGACAAGTCCGATTCAAAGGAGCACA
>NW_018396414.1:212294-214528 GCF_000003195.3 Sorghum bicolor
TTTCGTCCCGGGATCTCGAGGCATGCCGGATGTCCAACGAGGCTCTGGCGGACGATGAAACCGCTGCCCGGGTTAGGGTGGCTGTCGCCGGCGACTTTAAGTTGGAGCATGTCAACGGCTTCCATATGAGGCCCGACGAAGGCTTGATCGACCTGGTATGCTCTTCTCTCGTGCATAGTTCCGATGCTGGATTTCCCTCGATCCTTTTTAAGCCTACCTTTGTTCTGGCAGGGACGCATTGATGTCCGGTCTTCGAGGCCCCCTCTGAAGGAGGACGAGGTCGACCGCGACAGACGGTGCCAGTCCGCCGAGAAGCTGAAGTCCGCCAAGGACTCTGCAAAGAAAGGGGAGAAAAAGAAGAACCTCGACCGCCAAGCATTAGAGGCGCGTCGAGCTAAATCCAGGCAGAGGGGGGAGCCTGAGGAAGAATCCCCCAGCGACGACGACGATGATGACGAGGACAGCGACGACTCCGACGGGATGGCGTCACGCCTTGACCGGATCCTCGAGGGTCCGCCTCGAGGCGACGTCGACGCCCCCCGGACGAAAACTCCAAAGGAGGGTCCGGGCGGATCTCACCGCCCTCGGGCCGACACCCCTCCTGCGCCCATGGCTGGTCAGGTCGCGCCGCGCCCTCCCCCGGCGCCCAGGGGGGCGGCCATGCTAGGCCCCAGGCGACGGGGCCACTGACTCGCGGTCGCGCCGCGGCCTTCGAGAAAGGAGAGGCCGGCCGCAGGAGCGCCAGTCCCGGTGCCCGTCAAGTGGGAGTTGCTGCGCCAAGGCCAGCGCCTGTCCCCAAGGGGCCTGGAGCCTTGACGCGGGGTGGCTCGAGGCCCACCGGTCGGGGCGCCGGGAGGCGAGCTATTCTCCCTGTGGGGTAAGCTTCTTCGACATTATGACTTTTGTTTTCCTGTTCCTCTGCATTTTCTCATATGCCGATCTTTTTACGCTCATCCCTTTCTTTTCTTAGGCTAAAGCGGACACTCGAGCAGGCCCAGCCTTCAATGGCGAAAAGGCTCAAAGCGGGAGCGGTCTCCAAAGAGCCAGGTTTGTAGATTACTTCTGGTCTTGTGATGTTCTTGCGTTGGTCATTATAGTCACCAGCCTTTATTCTTTGTTTTGCAGGCTCCTTCGACTCTCAACCTCTGGCCGACGCCGAGAGTGCTCCGCCTCGTCCCGAGCCTACCCCGTTGCCGTCGACGCGTGGCGAGGCGCCCCAAACTTAGGTGCAAGAAGGAGCCCCCGAGCCTCCTCGATTGGGGGTCGAGGCGGACCCCATCACCATCAGCGACACGTCTGGCGGTAACGAGGCGTCTGGGGATGCCCGCCCTATGGAGGAGGAGGCATCCACCTCCCTCATCGCGGGACGGACTCCCTGGCCCGCTGGCCTTCGAGCCCTCGAGGAGCAGAAGAAGAATGAGGAGGAGGAGGAGGAGCGGGAGCGCGAGGCAACACGGCAGCCGCAGGAGCAGCAGCAGCAACAGCAGCAGCAGGAGGAGGAACAGCAGCAGCAAATGCTCGAGGGGCAGTAGCAGCAGCATCAGGGGGCCAAGAAGAGGGACCGCTCGAGCCCCCGCCTCAAGGTCTGCCCCAACCAGTACCATCGGCGCCGCAAGAGCCCGGTGAGCAGGAAAAAGATTTGCCGGTGTACGGCCCTCCAACCCCAGCGTGGCTCCTTCCGGGGGCACCCGCCGCGATCTGGGCAGAGCCGGGGCGAGCGGACGGTGTGGTGGCACTCGCCTGCATGATGCGCACCCCCGCCGACCCCGAGTCCGAGATCAGGAGGACGATCTACGGCATGGACGAGATCGCCCCAGGGTTCCTTCGGGAGCGTCGGGCGTGGGAGGACCGCTTTCCCTCTGAGGAGGACGAGATCGGGACGTCGGGGAGTAAGGACGGTACCTGGAAGACGGTGGACGATGACGGGCGGTTCCCATGCCTCGTCGACCTGTTCTTGCGCCATGGGGGCTCCCTCGAGACCGTCGAGGACCTTATCCGCGGCGTTAAGGCGCGGGCTGACCGGGAGATGGAGCACTGGTGCCCCGATCGGATCTGCATCCGGGCTTCCACCGATCCGTCCGAGCCCAACATCTTCCTGGACGATAGGAAGGAGGCGGAGAAATGGGAACACATCGAGGAGCTCCGCCTTTGGATGAAGCACGTGGTGGGGCTCCTGGCGGACATTATTAACAACGGGCTCGGGCCGGCCTACTTTGTAAGTATTTTTCGGTCCT
>NW_018396414.1:230925-233237 GCF_000003195.3 Sorghum bicolor
CTGTTTGGAGATAGTTCTAATCATGACGCAAGATAGGTGCACGGTTTGCATGGAACATACCATATGCTTAGAAATCAATGTGGACACACCCGATGTAACTACTAGATGAAGTGTATCATATGGAATCTCGCTTCAGTCCAGTTGGAGATAGTATTAGTTTCGGTGCAAGATAAGTGCATGGTTTGTGCCCAGTGCACCATAGGCTCAAAAACCGTTGAGGAAGTTCTCGATGGTACTCCTAGGTGAAGAGGCTGAAGTGAAAGCTCGGTTCGGTCTGTTTCGAGATAGTGCTAATCTCGATGCAAGATAGGTGCACGGTTTGCATGGAACATACCACATTCTTGGAAATCAATTTGGACGCACCCGATAGAACTCTTAGATCATGTGTGTCATATGGAATCTTGCTTCAATCTGTTTGGAGACAATGTTAGTTTAGTAGCAAGATTGGTGCATGGTTTGCGCATAATGCACCATAGGCTCGGAAACCATTATGGAAGCACCCGATAATACTCCTAGGTGAAGTGGCTCAAGTGGAAGGTCAATTCGATCTGTGTTGGAGATAGTGCTAATCTTGATGCAACATAGGTGCATGGTTTGCATGGAACATACCAAGTGCTAAGAAATCCATTTGGATGCACCCCAATAGAACTCCTAGATGACATGTGTCATATGGAATCTCGCTTCGGTCTGTTTGGAGACAGAGTTAGTTTTGGTGAAAGATAGGTACACAGTTTGCGCCTAATGCATCATAGGCTAAGAAACCATTTTGGATGCACCCGATGATACTCCTGGGTAAAGGGGCTCAAGTGGAAGCTCAGTTTGCTTTTGTTTAGAGATAGTGCTAATCTTGATGCAAGATAGGTGTACGAATTGCATGGAACGTACCATATGCTTCAAAATATATGTGGAAGCACCCAATAGAACTCATAGATGACGTGTGTCATATAGAATCTCACTTCGGTCTCTTTGGAGATAGTGTTAGTTTCGGTGCAAGATAGGTACACGGTTTGTGCCTAATGCACCATAGGCTAAGAAACTATTTTGGACGCACGAGATGATACTCCTTGGTGAAGAGGCTCAAGTGGAATCTTAGTTCTGTCTGTTTGGAGATAGTTCTAATCATGACGCAAGATAGGTGCACGGTTTGCATGGAACATACCATATGCTTAGAAATCAATGTGGACACACCCGATGTAACTACTAGATGAAGTGTATCATATGGAATCTCGCTTCAGTCCAGTTGGAGATAGTATTAGTTTCGGTGCAAGATAAGTGCATGGTTTGTGCCCAGTGCACCATAGGCTCAAAAACCGTTGAGGAAGTTCTCGATGGTACTCCTAGGTGAAGAGGCTGAAGTGAAAGCTCGGTTCGGTCTGTTTCGAGATAGTGCTAATCTCGATGCAAGATAGGTGCACGGTTTGCATGGAACATACCACATTCTTGGAAATCAATTTGGACGCACCCGATAGAACTCTTAGATCATGTGTGTCATATGGAATCTTGCTTCAATCTGTTTGGAGACAATGTTAGTTTAGTAGCAAGATTGGTGCATGGTTTGCGCATAATGCACCATAGGCTCGGAAACCATTATGGAAGCACCCGATAATACTCCTAGGTGAAGTGGCTCAAGTGGAAGGTCAATTCGATCTGTGTTGGAGATAGTGCTAATCTTGATGCAACATAGGTGCATGGTTTGCATGGAACATACCAAGTGCTAAGAAATCCATTTGGACAAACCTGATGGAACTGTAGATGCACCCGATGGAACTACTAGATGAAGTGTCTCATATGGAATCTCGCTTCAGTCTAGTTGGAGATAGTATTAGTTTCGGTGCAACATAGTTGCATGGTTTGTGCCTAGTGCACCATTGGCTCAAAAATCATTGTGGAAGTTGATGAGGACATCAAAACCAGCGATACATCCTCTCCTACATCCTCTCCGACACAACCTATTGCTGGTCCTACATCTCCGACACAACCTATAGCTGGTCCTACATCCTCTCCGACACAACCTATAGCTGGTCCTCTTACTCGTGCTCGTGCCCGTCAACTCAACCTTCAAGTAAGTTCAGTTTTAAACTCTTGTCAATCATATTTAGACAATGGAGACACGTGCACTTTTGTGTTGCTCAGGAATAATGGACAAGATCAGCAAGGGAAGGTTCAACTGCATTCAGAATTTGAGGCAACACCAACTTCAAGGGCTGATTGCATATGGGAAGAGTGATAACTTAACAAAGGTGATTGGAGATCAGGTCCAAGCCTCCACAACATCCTCTATCAAGTTACCACGTCGCTTCTAAAGCAAGGAA
>NW_018396414.1:236224-286558 GCF_000003195.3 Sorghum bicolor
TGATCCAAGATAGGAGTACGGTTTGCATGGAACGTACCATATTCTCAGAAATCAATTTGGACGCACCCCGATAGAACTCCTAGATCATGTGTGTCATATGGAATCTCGCGTCAATCTGTTTGGAGGCAGTGTTTGTTTAGGTGCAAGATTGGTGCATGGTTTGCCCATAATGCACCATAGGCTCAGAAACCATTATGGAAGCACCCGATGATAATCCTAGGTGAAGAGGCTCAAGTGGAAGGTCGGTTCTATCTATTTGGAGATAGTTCTAATGTTGATGCAAGATAGGTGCACGGTTTGCATAGAATATGCCATATGCTCAGAAATCCATTTGGACAAACCTGATGGAACTGTAGATGCACCCGATGGAACTACTAGATGAAGTGTCTCATATGGAATCTCGCTTCAGTCTAGTTGGAGATAGTATTAGTTTCGGTGCAACATAGTTGCATGGTTTGTGCCTAGTGCACCATTGGCTCAAAAATCATTGTGGAAGTTGATGAGGACATCAAAACCAGCGATACATCCTCTCCTACATCCTCTCCGACACAACCTATTGCTGGTCCTACATCTCCGACACAACCTATAGCTGGTCCTACATCCTCTCCGACACAACCTATAGCTGGTCCTCTTACTCGTGCTCGTGCCCGTCAACTCAACCTTCAAGTAAGTTCAGTTTTAAACTCTTGTCAATCATATTTAGACAATGGAGACACGTGCACTTTTGTGTTGCTCAGGAATAATGGACAAGATCAGCAAGGGAAGGTTCAACTGCATTCAGAATTTGAGGCAACATCAACTTCAAGGGCTGATTGCATATGGGAAGAGTGATAACTTAACAAAGGTGATTGGAGATCAGGTCCAAGCCTCCACAACATCCTCTATCAAGTTACCACGTCGCTTCTAAAGCAAGGAAACAAAGAGTCCAAACCCAACACGTTTTGGGAGTTGGATTCGGACTGGAAAATAACTCTAACTTGTATGGATCACCACGGTGTCATATGGACTCCAACTGGGACGTTCCTATACTTGTTGGAAAGCTCATGAAGTCTACTTTCCAATGGGTCTAACCACATATCTATGCAGCTTATGAGTCGGGCGCAGTCCTTGTTTTCGTGCCGACACCTTTTTCTGTTTTGGTGCTGCGTCACCCTATTTTGGACCAATGGCCCATGTATCAAGTTGAGTCCATTAGGGACGCGTCCTAGGATTGGAGGTCGACTCTAGCACCCCTTTGGTCGTCCTCGCCTCTATTTATTTACATCTAGAGCCGCCATGAACAACTGGGTTTTGTTTAGATCAAGTTTAGCCTTCGCTACTTGCTTGTAGGCGCGCGTGCAGGATCAGCCGCCCGTCTCCTTGTCTTCGGAACCCCATTGTTGATTCAGATTCAGTTTGAAACCTTCAATTCATCTTGCAAATTCAGTGCTTGTTTCCTCGTTCTTGCTAGTTCTTCGATTGCTTGCAGGACGGGAGCCCTAGGGGCTGGTTGTCGCGCTCCACAAGATCGTGATGGCTGTTGGACGTGGTGTATCGGTTGCTAAGGCGCGGTCTTGAGGGCTGTAGTCGGGCCGTGAACGTCATCTCCATCCACTAATCGAGTTATCCAGCGCCTCTCATCGAAAGATCAGGCCAAAAACCCTAGCGGGTTCGCATCAGAGCAAGGTTCTTCGGTGAGAGACTTCTAATCCTTTGCTGTTTTTAATTAATTTCCTATAGTCCAGAAAAGCCAAAAAAAATATAGTAGATTAGTTTTTCCATAATCCTATTAAACCTTTGTGCCTTGGCTAGTACCGTTTTAGTTAGGGCTTGTTGAATTTGCGTTGCTTCGGTTTGTGTCGAGTTGTTGGTCTTAGTGTCTAGTCCTTTGGAGTTTCGAGTTCTTGTCACCATCTATACACAGCCGAGTATTACCATATCTTCTCTCTGTCGAATCTGTTGTGAAGTCCAAATTGAACTGTGATCCAAAAAGAAAGATAACTCCATACTTGTTCGGCCTTACTCTAGAGAGAGAGAGTGTGTGTGTGTAGCGAATTGCTCTTTTGTATTCCTTTGTTCATATAATCCGTTTTTGAGGTTGCCCAAAAAAAAGAAAAAAAAAGAAAAGAGAAAAGATTCAAAAGAAAAAAAAAGGGGCTGTTTTTCATATTGATTTTAGGTTTCTTCCACCTTGTTTTCGGGGGTGTGCTGTGGTTTTCCTTTGTGTCCAGGCTCGCGTCTCTAGCACGGTCTAGCCTAGGACCAGCACAGTACCATCGTCGAACGCTTATTCAGCTCGCTTTTATAACTAACGTGGTGCTAGTTCGTTCCTTGTTTCAGCCCACCTATAGCTCCACATACTCTACAGCTTGACAGGTCTTGTGCTGCAGCACCGATACACTTCGTCCATTGCTGTACACTTGTTGGCAGACGACCCCTCCTGTCAAGTAAGGTAAGAATTGGTAAGAACTTGTGTTACAGGTTGAGTGTGAGCGACTTGCTGTAGCTACATCCTAGTAGTTGTAGGGCTTTTATTTCTTCACTTGCCTTTTTGTTGTCTTTGTCTTTGAACCATGCCAGGGGCAGATGATGGTAACGAAACACCACTTACACCTCGCACTAAGGGCATCATACAACATTTTGAAAGGAAAGTGAAGCTGCACACAGAGGGACTTGATAACGAGTTGCAGGTGACGAATGAAAAGCTGGGGCAGTTGGAGGCTACGCAGATTGCCACAAACAACAAGCTCACAAGTTTGGAGGAATCCGTTGCTAGTGTGGACAAAAGCCTTGCTGCTCTCCTAAGGCGATTTGATGCTTTCCACACCGAAGATAAAGAGAAGCATAAAGAAGAAAAGGAGGGAGATCGAGAGCACGGTAGTCATGAAGATGACTACACTGGTGATACTGAACATGATGATCAAGACACTCGTGATCGACGTCGCCTTTGTCACAACCGTAGAGGTATGGGTGGCAACCGCCGACGCGAGGTACACAATAATGATGATGCTTTCAGTAAGATTAAATTTAAGATACCCCCTTTTGATGGTAAATATGACCCTGATGCTTACATCACTTGGGAGATTGCTGTTGATCAAAAGTTTGCATGTCATGAATTTCCTGAGACTACACGTGTTAGGGCTGCTACTAGTGAGTTTACAGATTTTGCTTCTGTTTGGTGGATTTATGGAAAGAAAAATCCTAATAACTTACCTAGAACTTGGGATGCGCTGAAAAAGGGCCATGAGAGCTAGATTTGTTCTATCTTACTATGCGTGTGATATGATAAATAAGTTGCAGCAGTTAAGACAAGGTGCTAAAAGTGTAGAAGAATATTATCAGGAATTACAAACGGGTTTGTTGCGTTGTAACCTAGAGGAGGATGAGGAACCGGCTATGGCTAGATTTTTGGGTGGGTTAAATCGGGAAATTCAGGACATCCTCGCTTACAAAGAATACAATAATGTAACCCGTTTGTTTCATCTTGCTTGTAAAGCTGAAAGGGAAGTGCAGGGACGACGTGCTAGCGCAAGGAGTAATATTTCTGGAGGGAAGGCTAATTCATGGCAGCAACACATGGCTTCAACTCCATCTACACGTATTTCTACTCCATCATCTAGTGACAAGGCTCGAGCTGCCCCCACCAATTCAGTTGCGAAGACGATGCAAAAGCCTGCTGCGAGTACTTCATCCGTGGCATCGACGGGTAGAACAAGCAACATACAATGTCATCGGTGCAAGGGATATGGGCACATGATGCGTGACTGGCCAAACAAGCGAGTTATGATTGTCAGGGATGATGGTGAGTACTCATCTGCTAGTGATTTTGATGAGGATACACTTGCACTGCTTGCGACTGACCATGCAGGTAATGAAGATCAAATAGAAGAACATATTAATGCAGGTGAAGCGGACCACTATGAGAGCTTGATCGTGCAGCGAGTGCTTAGTGCACAAATGGAGATGGCGGAACAAAATCAGCGACACATTTTATTCCAAACAAAGTGTGTCATCAAAGAGCGTTCTTGTCGCATGATCATTGATGGAGGTAGCTGCAACAACTTGGCAAGCAGCGATATGGTGCAGAAGCTTGCCCTCAACACCAAACCACACCCGCATCCCTACTACATCCAATGGCTGAACAACAGTGGTAAGGCAAAGGTAACTAGACTTGTGAGAATTAATTTTTCCATCAGATCCTACAAAGATATTATTGAATGTGATGTTGTGCCTATGCAAGCTTGTAACATTCTGCTAGGTAGACCTTGGCAATTTGATAGAGATTCTATGCATCATGGTAGATCAAATCAGTATTCTTTTCTATACCATGATCGCAAAATTGTGTTGCATCCTATGTCCCCTGAAACTATTATGCAAACTGATGTTGCTAGGGCTACTAAAGCAAAGAGCAAGAGCAATAAAAATGATAAATCTGTAATTGGTAACAAAGATGAGATAAAACTGAAAGGACGTTGTATGATAGCTACCAATTAATGAGTTCAATGCATCCACTTCTGTTGCTTATGCTTTGATATGCAAGGATGCTTTGATTTCAATTGAGGATATGTAATGTTCTTTGCCCCCTGCTGTTGCTAACGTTTTGCAGGAGTATTCTGATGTGTTTCCATGTGAGGTACCAGCGGGGCTGCCTCCACTACGCGGGATTGAGCACCAAATTGATCTTATTCCTGGAGCAGTTTTGCCAAATCGTGCACCATACAGGACAAACCCGGAGGAAACAAAGGAAATTCAGCGACAAGTGCAAGAACTACTAGACAAAGGTTATGTCCGAGAATCTCTTAGTCCTTGTGCTGTTCCAGTAATTTTAGTGCCTAACAAAGATGGAACATGGCGTATGTGTGTTGATTGTAGAGCTATTAATAATATCACCATTCGATATCGCACCCAATTCCACGATTAGATGATATGCTAGATGAACTGAGTGGTGCTGTTGTGTTTTCAAAAGTTGATTTACGTAGTGGGTACCACCAGATTCGTATGAAATTGGGAGATGAATGGAAAACTGCTTTCAAAACTAAGTTCGGTTTGTATGAGTGGTTAGTCATGCCTTTTGGGTTAACTAATGCACCTAGTACTTTCATGAGATTAATGAACGAGGTTTTGCGTGCTTTCATTGGGAAATTTGTTGTCGTATATTTTGATGACATATTGATTTACAGCAAATCATTGGATGAACATCTTGATCATTTACGTGCTGTTTTTAATGCACTACGCGAGGCACGTTTATTTGGTAACCTTGAGAAGTGCACCTTTTGCACCGATCGAGTGTCTTTTCTTGGTTATGTTGTGACTCCACAGGGAATTGAGGTTGATCAAGCCAAGGTGGAAGCTATACAGGGATGGCCTGTCCCAAATACTATCACCCAGGTGCGGAGTTTTCTAGGACTTGCTGGATTCTATCGCCGTTTTGTGAAGGATTTCAGCACCATTGCTGCACCATTGAATGAGCTTACAAAGAAGGGGGTGCCTTTTGATTGGGGCAAAGCAAAGAGAATTCATTCAACATGTTGAAAGATAAGTTAACTCATGCACCTCTCCTACAACTTCCTGATTTTAATAAGACTTTTGAGCTTGAATGTGATGCTAGTGGAATTGGTTTGGGAGGTGTTTTATTACAAGAGGGAAAACCTATTGCTATTTTAGTGAGAAATTGAGTGGGCCTGTTCTCAATTATTCAACTTATGATAAAGAACTCTATGCTCTTGTTAGAACATTAGAGACATGGCAGCATTATTTGTGGCCCAAAGAGTTTATTATCCATTCTGATCATGAATCTTTGAAACATATTCGTAGTTAAGGAAAACTGAATCGTAGGCATGCAAAATGGGTTGAATTTATTGAATCTTTTCCTTATATTATTAAGCACAAGAAAGGGAAGGAAAATATTATTGCTGATGCTTTATCACGGAGATATACTTTGCTGAATCAACTTGATTACAAGATATTTGGGTTAGAAACAATTAAAGACCAATATGTTCATGATGCTGATTTTAGAGACGTGTTGCTGCATTGTAAAGATGGAAAAGGGTGGAATAAATTCATCGTTAGTGATGGGTTTGTGTTTAGAGCTAACAAGCTATGCATTCTAGCTAGCTCTGTTCGTTTGTTGTTGTTGCAGGAAGCGCATGGAGGTGGCTTGATGGGACATTTTGGAGCAAAGAAGACCGAGGACATACTTGCTGGTCATTTCTTTTGGCCAAGGATGAAGAGAGATGTGGAGAGGTTTGTTGCTCGTTGCACAACATGTCAAAAGGCAAAGTCATGGTTAAATCCCCATGGTTTGTATTTACCTCTTCCTGTTCCTAATGCTCCTTGGGAGGATATATCTATGGATTTTGTGTTGGGACTACCGAGGACTAGGAGGGGACGTGATAGTGTGTTTGTGGTTGTTGATAGATTTTCTAAGATGGCACATTTTATACCATGTCATAAAACTGATGATGCTACAAATATTGCTGATTTGTTCTTTCGAGAAATTGTTCGCTTACATGGTGTGCCCAACACAATTGTTTCTGATCGTGATGCTAAATTTCTTAGTCATTTTTGGAAGACTTTGTGGTTCAAATTAGGGACTAAGCTTTTATTTTCCACCACTTGTCATCCCCAAACTGATGGTCAAACTGAAGTTGTTAATAGAACTCTATCCACTATGTTAAGGGTTGTTTTAAAGAAGAATATCAAGATGTGGGAAGAATGTTTGCCTCATATTGAGTTCGCCTATAATCGTTCATTGCATTCTACTACAAAAATGTGTCCTTTTGAGATTGTCTATGGCTTCTTGCCACGTGCTCCTATTGATTTAATGCCTTTGCCAAGTTCTGAAAAAATAAATTTTGATGCTAAGCAACGTGCTGAATTGATGTTAAAATTGCATGAAGCCACTAAACAAAACATAGAGCGCATGAATGCTAAGTACAAATGCGCTGGAGATAAAGGTAGAAAGCAATTGATTCTGGAACCTGGGGATTTGGTTTAGTTGCATTTGCGAAAAGATAGATTTCCAGAACTGAGAAAATCCAAATTGATGCCTAGAGCTGATGGTCCTTTTAAAGTGCTGCAACGAATTAATGAGAATGCATATAAGCTTGATCTTCCTGCAGATTTTGGGGTTAGTCCCACATTTAACATTGCAGATTTGAAGCCTTATTTGGATGAGGAAGATGAGCTTGAGTCGAGGACGACTCAAATGCAAGAAAGGGAGGATGATGAGGACATCAACACCAGCGATACATCCTCTCCTACATCCTCTCCGACACAACCTATAGCTGGTCCTACATCTCCGACACAACCTATAGCTGGTCCTACATCCTCTCCGACACAACCTATAGCTGGTCCTCTTACTCGTGCTCGTGCCCGTCAACTCAACCTTCAAGTAAGTTCAGTTTTAAACTCTTGTCAATCATATTTAGACAATGGAGACACGTGCACTTTCGTGTTGCTCAGGAATAATGGACAAGATCAGCAAGGGAAGGTTCAACTGCATTCAGAATTTGAGGCAACATCAACTTCAAGGGCTGATTGCATATGGGAAGAGTGATAACTTAACAAAGGTGATTGGAGATCAGGTCCAAGCCTCCACAACATCCTCTATCAAGTTACCACGTCGCTTCTAAAGCAAGGAAACAAAGAGTCCAAACCCAACACGTTTTGGGAGTTGGATTCGGACTGGAAAATAACTCTAACTTGTATGGATCACCACGGTGTCATATAGACTCCAACTGGGATGTTTCTATACTTGTTGGAAAGCTCATGAAGTCTACTTTCCAACGGGTCCAACCACATATCTATGCAGCTTATGAGTCGGGCGCAGTCCTTGTTTTCGTGCCGACACCTTTTTCTGTTTTGGTGCTGCGTCACCCTATTTTGGACCAATGGCCCATGTATCAAGTTGAGTCCATTAGGGACGCGTCCTAGGGTTGGAGGACGACTCTAGCACCCCTTTGGTCGTCCTCCCCTCTATTTATTTACATCTAGAGCCGCCATGAACAACTGGGTTTTGTTTAGATCAAGTTTAGCCTTCGCTACTTGCTTGTAGGCGCGCGTGCAGGATCAGCCGCCCGTCTCCTTGTCTTCGGAACCCCATTGTTGATTCAGATTCAGTTTGAAACCTTCAATTCATCTTGCAAATTCAGTGCTTGTTTCCTCGTTCTTGCTAGTTCTTCGATTGCTTGCAGGACGGGAGCGCTAGGGGCTGGTTGTCGCGCTCCACAAGATCGTGACGGCTGTTGGACGTGGTGTATCGGTTGCTAAGGCGCGGTCTTGAGGGCTGTAGTCGGGCCGTGAACGTCATCTCCATCCACTAATCGAGTTATCCAGCGCCTCTCATCGAAAGATCAGGCCAAAAACCCTAGCGGGTTCGCATTAGAAGTTCCCGATGGTACTCCTAGGTGAAGAGGCTCAGGTGAAAGCTCGGTTCGGTCTGTTTGGAGATAGTGCTAATATTGATGAAAAATTGGTGTACGGTTTGCATGGAACGTACCATATTCTCATAAATCAATTTGGACACACCCGATAGAACTCCTAGATCAAGTGTGTCATATGGAATCTCGCGTCAATCTGTTTGGAGACAGTGTTAGTTTAGGTGCAAGATTGGTGCATGGTTTGCGCATAATGCACCATAGTCTCAGAAACCATTATGGAAGCACCCGATGATAATTGTAGGTGAAGAGGCTCAAGTGGTAGGTCGGTTCTGTCTATTTGGAGATAGTTCTAATCTTGATGCAACATAGGTGCACGGTTTGCATGGAACATACCATATGCTCAGAAATCCATTTGGACAAACCCGATGAAACTGTAGATGCACCCGATGGAACTACTAGATGAAGTGTACCATATGGAATCTCGCTTCAGTCCAGTTGGAGATAGTATTAGTTTCGGTGCAAGATAGTTGCATGGTTTGTGCCCAGTGCACCATAGGCTCAGAAATCATTGTGGAAGTTCCCGATGGTACTCCTAGGTGAAGTGGCTCAAGTGAAAGCTCGGTTCGGTCTGTTTGGAGATAGTGCTAATCTTGATGAAAAATTGGTGTACGGTTTGCATGGAACGTACCATATTCTCAGAAATCAATTTGGACGCACCCGATAGAACACCTAGATCATGTGTGTCATATGGAATCTCACGTCAATCTATTTGGATACAGTGTTAGTTTAGGTGCAAATTGGTGCATGGTTTGCGCATAATGCACCATAGGCTCAGAAACCATTATGGAAGCACCCGATAATAATCGTAGGTGAAGAGGCTCATGTGGAAGGTCGGTTCGATCTGTTTGGAGATAGTGCTAATTTTGATGCAAGATAAGTGCACAGTTTGCATAGAACATACCATATGCTAAGAAAACCATTAGGACGCACCCTAATAGAACTCCTAGATGACATGTGTCATATGGAATCTCGCTTTGGTCTATATGGAGACAGAGTTAGTTTTGTTGCAAGATAGGTACACAGTTTGCGCCTAATGCATCAAAGGCTAAGAAACCATTTTGGATGCACCTAATGATACTCCTGGGTAAAGATGCTCAAGTGGAAGCTCAGTTTTCTTTGTTTGGTGATAGTGCTAATCTTGAAGCAAGAAAGGTGCACGAATTGCATCGAACGTATAATATGCTTAGAAATTTATTTGGATGCTCCCAATAGAACTCCTAGATGACATGTGTCATATAGAATCTCACTTCGGTCTCTTTGGAGATAGTGTTAGTTTCGGTGCAAGATAGGTACACGGTTTGTGGCTAATACACGGGCTTAGAAACTATTTTGGACACACACGATGGTACTCCTTGGTGAAGAGGCTCAAGTGGAATCTTGGTTCTGTCTGTTTGCAGATAGTTCTAATCTTGATGCAAGATAGGTGCACGGTTTGCATGGAACAAACATATACACAGAAATCAGTTTGGACAAACCCGATGGAACTGTAGATCCACCAGATGGAACTACTAGATGAAGTGTATCATATGGAATCTCGCTTCGGTCCAGTTGGAGATTGTATTAGTTTTGGTGCAAGATAGTTGCATGGTTTGTGCCCAGTGCACCATAGTCTTAGAAATCACTGTGGAAGTTTCCGATGGTACTCCTAGGTGAAGAGGCTCAAGTGAAAGCTCGGTTCGGTGTATTTGGAGATAGTGCAAATCTTGATGAAAGATAGGTGTACGGTTTGCGTGGAATGTACCATATTCTTAGAAATCAATTTGGACGCACCCGATAGAACTCCTAGATCATGTGTGTCATATGGAATCTCGCTTCAATCTGTTTGGAGACATTGTTAGTTTAGGTGCAAGATTGGTGCATGGTTTGCGCATAATGCACCATAGGCTCAGAAACCATTATGGAAGCACCTGATGATAATCCTAGGTGAAGAGGCTCAAGTGGAAGGTCGATTCGATCTGTTTGGAGATAGTGCTAATCTTGATGCAAGATAGGTGCACGGTTTGCATGGAACATACCATATGCTAAGAAATCCATTTGGACGCACCCCAATAGAACTCCTAGATGACATGTGTCATATAGAATCTCGCTTTGGTCTGTTTGGAGACAGAGTTAGTTTTGGTGCAAGATAGGTACACAGTTTGCGCCTAATGCATCATAGGGTAAGAAACTATTTTGGATGCACCCGATGATACTCCTGGGTAAAGGGGCTCAAGTGGAAGCTAAGTTTGCTTTGTTTGGAGATAGTGCTAATCTTGATGCAAGATAGGTGCACGAATTGCATCGAACATACCATATGCTTCGAAATATATTTGGAAGCACCCAATAGAACTCCTAGATGACGTGTGTCATATAGAATCTCACTTCGGTCTCTTTGGAGATACAGTTAGTTTCGGTGCAAGATAGGTACACGGTTTGTGCCTAATGCACCATATGCTAAGAAACTATTTTGGACGCACGCGATGATACTCCTTGGTTAAGAGACTCATGTGGAATCTTGGTCCTGTCTGTTTGGAGATAGTTCTAATCTTGATGCAAGATAGGTGCACGGTTTGTATGGAACATACCATATGTTCAGAAATCAATTTGGACACACCCGATGGAACTGTAGATGCACCCGATAGAATTACTAGATGAAGTGTATCATATGGAATCTCGCTTCAGTCCAGTTCGAGATAGTATTAGTTTCGGTGCAAGATAGTATTAGTTTCGCTTCAATCTATTTGGAGACAGTGTTAGTTTATGTGCAAGATTGGTGCATGGTTTGCGCATAATGCACCCTAGGCTAAGAAATCATTATGGAAGCACCCGATGATAATCCTAGGTGAAGAGGCTCAAGTGGAAGGTCGGTTCGATCTGTTTGGATAGAGTGCTAATCTTGATGCAAGATAGGTGCACGGATTGCATTGAACATACCATATGCTAAGAAATCCATTCGGACGCATCCCAATAGAACTCCTAGATGACATGTGTCATATGGAACCTCTCTTTGGTCTGTTTGGAGACAGAGTTAGTTTTGGTGCAAGATAGGTACACAGTTTGCGCCTAATGCATCATAGGCTAAGAAACCATTTTGGATGCACCCGATGATACTCCTAGGTAAAGGGGCTCAAGTGAAAGCTCAGTTTGCTTTGTTTGGAGATAGTGCTAATCTTGATGCAAGATAGGTGCATGAATTACATTGAACGTACCATATGCTTAGAAATATATTTGGATGCACCCAATAGAACTCCTATATGACGTGTGTCATATAGAATCTCACTTCGGTCTCATTGGAGATAGTGTTAGTTTCGGTGCAAGATAGGTACAGGTTTGTGCCTAATGCACCATAGGCTAAGAAACTGTTTTGGATGCACGCGATGGTATTCCTTGGTGAAGAGGCATGTGGAATCTTGGTTCTGTCTATTTGGAGATAGTTCTAATCTTGATGCAAGATAGGTGCACGGTTTGCACGAAACATACCATATGCTTAGAAATCAATTTGGACACACCCGATGGAACTGTAGATGCACCCGATGGAACTACTAGATGAAGTGTACCATATGGAATCTCGCTTCAGTCCAGTTGGAGATAGTATTAGTTTCGGTGCAAGATAGTTGCATGGTTTGTGCCCAGTGCACCATAGGCTCAGAAATCATTGTGGAAGTTCCCGATGGTACTCCTAGGTGAAGTGGCTCAAGTGAAAGCTCGGTTCGGTCTGTTTGGAGATAGTGCTAATCTTGATGAAAAATTGGTGTACGGTTTGCATGGAACGTACCATATTCTCAGAAATCAATTTGGACGCACCCGATAGAACACCTAGATCATGTGTGTCATATGGAATCTCACGTCAATCTATTTGGATACAGTGTTAGTTTAGGTGCAAATTGGTGCATGGTTTGCGCATAATGCACCATAGGCTCAGAAACCATTATGGAAGCACCCGATAATAATCGTAGGTGAAGAGGCTCATGTGGAAGGTCGGTTCGATCTGTTTGGAGATAGTGCTAATCTTGATGCAAGATAAGTGCACAGTTTGCATGGAACATACCATATGCTAAGAAAACCATTAGGACGCACCCCAATAGAACTCCTAGATGACATGTGTCATATGGAATCTCGCTTTGGTCTGTATGGAGACAGAGTTAGTTTTGTTGCAAGATAGGTACACAGTTTGCGCCTAATGCATCATAGGCTAAGAAACCATTTTTGATGCACCTGATGATACTCCTAAGTAAAGATGCTCAAGTGGAAGCTCAGTTTGCTTTGTTTGGAGATAGTGCTAATCTTGATGCAAGAAAGGTGCACGAATTGCATCGAATGTACCATATGCTTAGAAATATATTTGGATGCACCCAATAGAACTCCTATATGACGTGTGTCATATAGAATCTCACTTCGGTTTCTTTGGAGATAGTGTTAGTTTTGGTGCAAGATAGGTACACGGTTTGTGGCTAATACACGGGCTTAGAAACTATTTTGGACACACACGATGGTACTCCTTGGTGAAGAGGCTCAAGTGGAATCTTGGTTCTGTCTGTTTGCAGATAGTTCTAATCTTGATGCAAGATAGGTGCACGGTTTGCATGGAACAAACCATATACTCAGAAATCAGTTTGGACAAACCCGATGGAACTGTAGATGTACCCGATGGAACTACTAGATGAAGTGTATCATATGGAATCTCGCTTCGGTCCAGTTGGAGATAGTATTAGTTTTGGTGCAAGATAGTTGCATGGTGTGTTCCCAGTGCACCATAAGCCTAGAAATCACTGCGGAAGTTCCCGATGGTACTCCTAGGTGACGAGGCTCAAGTGAAAGCTCGGATCGGTCTGTTTGGAGATAGTGCTAATCTTGATGAAAGATAGGAGTACGGTTTGCATGGAATGTACCATATTCTCAGAAATCAATTTGGATGGACCCGATAGAACTCCTAGATCATGTGTCATATAGAATCTCGCTTCAATCTGTTTGGAGACAGTGTTAGTTTAGGTGCAAAATTGGTGCATGGTTTGCGCATAATGCACCATAGGCTCAGAAAACATTATGGAAGCACCCGATGATAATCGTAGGTGAAGAGGCTCAAGTGGAAGGTCGGTTCTATCTATTTGGAGATAGTTCTAATCTTGATGCAAGATAGGTGCACGGTTTGCATGGAACATGCCATATGCTCAGAAATCCATTTGGACAAACCCAATGGAACTGTAGATACACCCGATGGAAGTACTAGATGAAGTGTATCATATGGAATCTCGCTTCAGTCCAGTTGGAGATAGTATTAGTTTCGGTGCAAGTTAGTTGCATGGTTTGTGCCCAGTGCACCATAGGCTCAGAAATCATTGTGGAAGTTCCCGATGGTACTCCTAGGTGAAGAGGCTCAAGTGAAAGCTCGGTTCGGTCTGTTTAGAGATAGTGCTAATCTTGATGAAAAATTGGTGTACGGTTTGCATGGAACGTACCATATTCTCAGAAATCAATTTGTACGCACCCGATAGAACTCCTAGATCATGTGTGTCATATGAAATCTCGCGTCAATCTATTTGGAGACAGTGTTAGTTTAGGTGCAAGATTGGTGCATGGTTTGCGCATAATGCACCATAGGCTCAGAAACCATTATGGAAGCACCCGATAATAATCGTAGGTGAAGAGGCTCATGTGGAAGGTCGGTTCGATCTGTTTGGAGATAGTGCTAATTTTGATGCAAGATAAGTGCACAGTTTGCATAGAACATACCATATGCTAAGAAAACCATTAGGACGCACCCTAATAGAACTCCTAGATGACATGTGTCATATGGAATCTCGCTTTGGTCTATATGGAGACAGAGTTAGTTTTGTTGCAAGATAGGTACACAGTTTGCGCCTAATGCATCAAAGGCTAAGAAACCATTTTGGATGCACCTAATGATACTCCTGGGTAAAGATGCTCAAGTGGAAGCTCAGTTTTCTTTGTTTGGTGATAGTGCTAATCTTGAAGCAAGAAAGGTGCACGAATTGCATCGAACGTATAATATGCTTAGAAATTTATTTGGATGCACCCAATAGAACTCCTAGATGACATGTGTCATATAGAATCTCACTTCGGTCTCTTTGGAGATAGTGTTAGTTTCGGTGCAAGATAGGTACACAGTTTGTGGCTCATACACGGGCTTAGAAACTATTTTGGACGCACGCGATGGTACTACTTGGTGAAGAGGCTCATGTGGAATCTTGGTTCTGTCTGTTTGGAGATAGTTCTAATCTTGATGCAAGATAGGTGCACGGTTTGCATGGAACATACCATATGCTCAAAAATCAATTTGGTCACATCTGATGGAACTGTTGATGCACCCGATGGAACTACTAGATGAAGTGTAGTCATATGGAATCTCACTTCGGTCCAGTTGGAGATAGTATTAGTTTCGGTGCAAGATAGTTGCATGGTTTGTGCCCAGTGCACCACAGACCGAATCACATTTTGCGCTTAATGCATCATAAGCTAAGAAACCATTTTGGATGCACCCGATGATACTCCTAGATAAAGGGGCTCAAGTGGAAGCTCAGTTTGCTTTGTTTGGAGATAGTGCTAATCTTGATGCAAGATAGGTGCACGAATGTGGGGGTATAAACCCCTATACCCTTACGGCTAGACTTGGGCCAGGAGGCTTGGCCCATCACGAAGACAGTCCGAGGCTTGATCTAACTGCTCGGAGTTTCACGCAAGGAAACAAGACGTGGAGATCAAGCCGGATTCTAGTCGGTTAGAATAGGAATTGATATTGTACTATCTATGGCAACTGTAACCGACTAGGATTAGTTTCCAGATCTGTAACTCTGGCCTTTGGACTATGGAAGCACCCGATGATAATCCTAGGTGAAGAGGCTCAAGTGGAAGGTCGGTTCGATCTGTTTGGAGATAGTGCTAATCTTGATGCAAGATAGGTGCACGGTTTGCATGGAACATACCATATGCTAAGAAATCCATTTGAACGCACCCCAATAAAACTCCTAGATGACATGTGTCATATGGAATCTCGCTTCGGTCTGTTTGGAGACAGAGTTAGTTTTGGTGCAAGATAGGTACACAGTTTGCGCCTAATGCATCATAGGCTAAGAAACCATTTTGGATGCACCCGATGATACTCCTGGGTAAAGGGGCTCAAGTGGAAGCTCAGTTTGCTTTGTTTGGAGATAGTGCTAATCTTGATGCAAGATAGGTGCACGAATTGCATCGAACGTCCATATGCTTAGAAATATATTTGGAAGCACCCAATAGAACTCCTAGATGACGTGTGTCATATAGAATCTCACTTCGGTCTCTTTGGAGATAGTGTTAGTTTCGGTGTAAGATAGGTACACGGTTTGTGCCAAATGCACCATAGGCTAAGAAACTATTTTGGACACACGCGATGGTACTCCTAGGTGAAGAGGCTCAAGTGAAAGCTCGGTTCGGTCTATTTGGAGATAGTGCTAATCTTGATGCAAGATAGGTGTACGGTTTGCATGGAACATACCATATTCTCGGAAATCAATTTGGACGCACCCGATAGAACTCCTAGATCATGTGAATATATGGAATCTGGCTTCAATCTGTTTGGAGACAGTGTTAGTTTAGGTGCAAGATTGGTGCATGGTTTGCGCATAATGCACCATAGGCTCGGAAACCATTATGGAAGCACCCGATAATACTCATAGATGAAGAGGCTCAAGTGGAAGGTTGGTTCGATCTGTTTGGAGATAGTGCTAATCATGATGCAAGATAGGTGCACGGTTTGCATGGAACATACCATATGCTCAAAAATCAATTTGGACACACCTGATGGAACTGTTGATGCACCCGATGGAACTACTAGATGAAGTGTATCATATGGAATCTCGCTTCGGTCCAGTTGGAGATAGTATTTGTTTCGGTGCAAGATAGTTGCATGGTTTGTGCCTAGTGCACCACAGACCGAATCACAGTTTGCGCCTAATGCATCATAAGCTAAGAAACAATTTTGGATGCACCCGATGATACTCCTGGATAAAGGGGCTCAAGTGGAAGCTCAGTTTGCTTTGTTTGGAGATAGTGCTAATCTTGATGCAAGATAGGTGCACGAATGTGGGGGTATAAACCCCTATACCCTTACGGCTAGACTTGGGCCAGGAGGCTTGGCCCATCACGAAGACAGTCCGAGGCTTGATCTAACTGCTTGGAGTTTCACGCAAGGAAACAGGACGTGGAGATCAAGCCGGATTCTAGTCGGATAGAATAGGAATTGATATTGTACTATCTATGGCAATTGTAACCGACTAGGATTAGTTTCCAGATCTGTAACTCTACCCTTTGGACTATGGAAGCACCCGATGATAATCCTAGGTGAAGAGGCTCAAGTGGAAGGTCGGTTCGATCTGTTTGGAGATAGTGCTAATCTTGATGCAAGATAGGTGCACGGTTTGCATGAAACATACCATATGCTAAGAAATCCATTTGGACGCACCCCAATAGAACTCCTAGATGACATGTGTCATATGGAATCTCGCTTGGTCTGTTTGGAGACAGGGTTACTTTTGGTGCAAGATAGGTACACAGTTTGCGCCTAATGCATCATAGGCTAAGAAACCATTTTGGATGCACCCGATGATACTCCCAGGTAAAGGGGCTCAAGTGGAAACTCAGTTTGCTTTGTTGGAGATAGTGTTAATCTTGATGCAAGATAGGTGCACGAATTGCATGGAACGTACCATATCCTTTGAAATATATTTGGAAGCACCCAATAGAACTCCTAGATGACGTGTGTCATATAGAATCTCACTTCGGTCTCTTTGCAGATAGTGTTAGTTTCTATGCAAGATAGGTACACTGTTTGTGCCTAATGCACCATAGGCTAAGAAACTATTTTGGACGCACACGATGGTACTACATGGTGAAGAGGCTCAAGTGGAATCTTGGTTGTCTGTTTGGAGATAGTTCTAATCTTGATGCAAGATAGGTGCACGGTTTGCATGGAACATACCATATGCTCAGAAATCAATTTGGACAAACCCGATGGAACTGTAGATGCACCCGATGGAACTACTAGATGAAGTGTATCATATGGAATCTTGCTTCGGTCCAGTTGGAGATAGTATTAGTTTCGGTGCGAGATAGTTGCATGGTTTGTGCCCAGTGCACCATAGGCTCAGAAATCGTTGTAGAAGTTCCCGATGGTACTCCTAGGTGAAGAGGCTCAAGTGAAAGCTCGGTTCGGTCTGTTTGGAGATAGTGCTAATCTTGATGAAAGATAGGTGTACGGTTTGCATGGAACGTACCATATTCTCAGAAATCAATTTGGACGCACCCGATAGAACTCCTAGATCATGTGTGTCATATGGAATCTCGCTTCAATCTGTTTGGAGACAATGTTAGTTTAGGTGCAAGATTGGTGCATGGTTTGCGCATAATGCACCATAGGCTCAGAAACCATTATGGAAGCACCCGATGATAATCCTAGGTGAAAAGGCTCAAGTGGAAGGTCGGTTCGATCTCTTTGGAGATAGTGCTAATCATGATGCAAGATAGGTGCACGGTTTGCATAGAACATACCATATGCTAAGAAATCCATTTGGACGCACCCCAATAGAACTCCTAGATGACATGTTGTCGACGAAAGCTGGTCGGCAGTCTACCTTGGGGTATACCCACGGTAGTAGTTTATCGGTAGACGGTGCGCAAACTACGAACTCGATGGTGACGCAAGACACAGGCAAGCTTTTTATCCAGGTTCGGCCGCCGAGTTGGCGTAATACCTACGTCCTGCGTCTGATTGTATTGATTTGTGTTGAGAGAATAATCTATCCTAGGGGGGTCCCTTGCCCCTCCTTATATAGTCCGGAGGGCAGGGTTACAGATCTGGAAACTAATCCTAGTCAGTTACAATTGCCATAGATAGTTCGATATCAATTCCTATTTCTAACCGACCAGAATCCTGCTTGATCTCCACGTCTTGTTTCCTTGCGCGAAACTCCAAGCTGTCGGATCAAGCCTTGAGCTTGTCTCGTAATGGGCCAAGCCTCCTAGCCCAAGTCTAGCCGTAAGGGTATAGGGGTTTATACCCCCACAGCTAGTCCCCGAGCACCATGTATTGTGAAGTAACACGCCATCTTGAGCTTCTTCGACCAATGAAACTTTGAAATCTTCAATCAGCATGAAAATTGCCCAGACAATTGCGACGGTATTTTGACCAAATCTAAACATATTTGATCAACTTCATCATAGAAGAGGCCAATTGTTCGAAGAATGCATGGTGCTCTTGAGAAAAAATATCTCTTTTCCGGTGAAGTGTGCCCACTTTACTTTTTTGAAAAGTACGGATCCTCAAAAAAAGCAAGCATATTCACCGCAAGGTGAAGTGTGCCCACTTAGTCCTCGAGCCTGGTAGTAGGTGACGTAGGCACGTGGTGCCAGGGTCAAAAGAAAATTCCCCAAAGTAGTTTTGAAACTGAGATGCATCGCCAGATGCATCGTACCGATGTAGTCCCCGAGCTTGCTAGAAGGCGAAGTATGAGCCTTGTAGCAAGGTCTAAAAAAATTAAAATTATCCAGTCCCCGAGCATCTCATGCTCATTTACCATCGAATAGACTTATCAATTTGACGAGCTGGTCAACCAGTCCCCGGGTGTACAATGCTCGGAGATCGATACAGCCCGCTGATTCCCGAACTAATAGACTAGGCGACCAGTCCCCGAGCATCAAGCGCTCGGTGGTCGGTGCAGTCCCAACAAATTTGACAACCAGTCCCCGAGCATCAAGTGCTCGGTGGTTGGTGCATTCCTTGAAGTTCCGAGTTGATAGACTGGGCGACCAGTCCCCGAGCATCAAGTGCTCGGTGGTCTGTGCAGTCCTTGAATTTCTGATTTTATAGACTGGGCGACCAGTCCCCGAGCATCAAGTGCTCGGTGGTCGGTGTAGTCCTTGAAGTTCGGAGTTGATAGACTGGGCGACCAGTCCCCGAGCATCAAGTGCTCGGTGGTCGTTGCAGTCCTCAGATTGTTGACTCTCTACCATTTTTTGTCTGCTTGTTTTGAAAAATTTTACCACATAAAAGTTGACGTGACGAGACCTCCTGACGGGATGTCAGATGGCTGCATGAAAAGTTGCGCCTGGCAACTGTGCAGCCGCCCTTTGCGCGGTTTGAGAAAAGGAAACCATCAATTTGTACGAAAACTCCGCCGCATTAATTGTCGATAATCATTGAAAACCGAAGCGCCGCGTCCACCGTATGGCCCGCCCACTTCCCAAGAATGCAGGAAGTGGGAGGGGTGGAGTTGCGGTTTATAAAATCCAGACATTAACCCCGCATTGCTTACCCTGCCATTGCCTTCAAGCTTTCCGCTCTCGCCTTCTTCAACCACCTGCACCCTCCTAGCTCGAAACCACTCCCGTATCTCCAATGGCGAAGAGCGACTCCAAGAAGAGGGCCGAGCTGATGGCCAAGGAATGGAAGAAATCCCGCAGCACCACAAAATCCCTCGGTGACCTCGTCGATACGGGGCTACTGCACAGCCCGGAGCTCGGTGGCTGGAGGGCGCCGGAGGGGGAGAGCTACCCCGACCCCCGCGCCGGTGAGATCGTAGTGTTCGAGGATTTCCTTAAGAGGGGTTTTGGGGTTCCTGTTCATCCTTTTCTTCAGGGTCTTCTTTTGTATTATGAGATCAGGATTTGCAATCTGCACCCGAACTCAATCCTTCTCAATCTGCACCCGAACTCAATCCTTCTCATCTCCACTTTTATCCATCTGTGCGAGGCCTATGTTGGCATAGAGCCGCACTTCGATCTCTTTCGTTATCTCTTTTGTTTAAGAAAGAAGGGAGCGGTTGGAGGCTCCAAGATTGCAGGTGGAGTATACCTCAATCTTCGCGACGGGATGAAGAACCGTTATCTGCACTGTCCATGGAACACTTCCCTAACCGAATGGTACAGGAAGTGGTTCTACGTCAGGGAAGAACCGGGCAGCTCCACGTTTTGCGACGTGGGGTACATCCTCGAGAAGAGGGTAAGCTGGACCGACCGCCTAGAGTTCGACGGCCAAGTGGCGGACCTGATGAAGCTGATCGACTGGTCGCGCTTGGACGGGCTAGGCGTGGTCGGCAACTTTGTGTGTCGTCGGGTGATGCCCTGCCAGAAGAGGGTGCACTCGGTGTACGAGTATGCCGGAAGCCTCGACCCGACCAGGATGCGGCCTGAGGTCTTGGAGAAGGCAGAGGTGCAGCAGCTGTTGAACGAGCTGTTCAACTTTGCGGACGGGGGCTTCGTCCGTGGTAGTGATCGGGTGCAAGCCTTCAAGTTGGGGCGACCAGCACCTAAGGTATCTTACTGATTATTTTGCCTTAGCATTTGTTATTGTCTGCTGCCGACTTGTCTTTGTTACTTTTGCAGATCGGAGATGTTGACCGGTGCGCAGTGTATGTGTCACTGGCACCTGGGATGGAGAATCCTGCGGGGGAAGATCCGCCGGAGGAAGACGCTGCTCGGTGTACTCGTTACACCAGCAGTGAGGAGGACCAGGCCCGCCCCGTCCCGACCACCGAGAAGAGAGTGGCGGGGAAAAGGCCGTTGGCAGCAGATCCTTCGCCTGCGCCGACGCTACCGGCAGAGAGCAGCCAAGCGCCAAAGCGCCGTCGGCTCGTCCGGATCACCGACGACGACGACGAGGAGGAGGAGGCCGCACCGTCGCTGATCCGAAGGCCTCGTAGCCGTCCGGACAGTGCACCGGCCACTACTGATCGGGTGGCCAGCGACCCTCCTGCGCCGCGCGTTACGGAAACGGGGGCGCAGGTGCCGACCGGCAGGGCTAGGAGGAGGTTCACCGCGGCCCATCGTCGATCAGACCTGTAAGTGTTCGACTTACGTACTTTGGCGATTTTTTGTTTTTTCTTTTTTTTTGTTGAAAATGCTACTTTGTTCCTTAGCGCGGCGTCGGACGTCAACCCCGACCACGTCGCCGGCCAGAGGGTGGCCGAGCTTGCTTGTGCCGCTGAGGACGCGGCGCCGCAGACCGCGGAGCAGCCTGCGGCGGCAGCTGTGCCTGAGAGCGCCGAGGAGCTTCCGGCCTCGACAAGGACTGCGGCGAGCAGCCCGACAAGGGTCGAGGAGGCTATGGGGACGCCTCCCCCGAGTAACGTCGCGGAAGGGGAGGGCAGAGCCCCGACCCCTCCCCCCGTCAGAGGGAGGGAGGTCCCAACGCCGCCCCGGGCAGGAGTCTCTTCGACCGCAGGCTCCCCGGGCCTGGTCCAAGGGCCGGTGATGCCTGCGACCACCACCGGGGGCGATGCAGCGGGCGAAGAAACCCAGGCGGCCTCCGACGACGAGGTGGAGGAGATTGAAGGTCGTCCTCGTGATGGCCGCCAACACGTATATGTGTGGCGCTAATGCGGGGACCACTTTATCGGGCACGAGGAGCTCGCGGAGACAGAAGAGGCCGCCAGAGTAGAGCGCGCGGCCAAGCGTCTCGTGGACGAAGTCAAGGTAAGTGATCCTTTGCACTGCCCGACACTTTTGTGTTGTCTTGCTGGGTCAACATATGTTCGTCTTGCAGGGCGCAATGAAAACGGTGAAGTACCGAAAGAGGTGCTTTGACCAAATAGAAGGTATTGTGGCTGAGAACAAGGCCCTGTCCGCGGAGGTGGACCGGCTGCGGTCGGAGGTTGGAGAAAGAGTGGCCGAGATGAGCGCCCAGGAGGAGCGTCATCTCGAGCTCGCTCGTCGTTTGGCCGACCAGTATCGGCAGCGAACAGGTCAGTCTCATACTTCGAGCCAGCTGTATATAGCCACATGGTTGACTTCACTGACCTGTTAATTGTTCATGTAGACTTGGAGGAGGAGGTCGCGCGCCTTCGGCAGGAGAAAGAGCAGCTCAGCCAAGAGCTTGCCGGGGCGCTGGACGCCGGGCGCCGAGCAGGGCAGGAGATGGGCCGGAGGGACCGGGAGTTGTCTAGTAATACGCGCCGCCCCCGTTATTTGCCGCTTATCGCTCTTTTCGATATGTTGAGACTAACATCTTGCTTGATTTGCAGCACTCAAGGTGAACACCAAGAAGCACCTGGACGAGCTGGTCAAGGATCGGGACTCCTGGAAGGTTAATTGTTATAGGATTTGGAAAGGAGTAGCCCCGGTCCTGGATTTGATCAGCCCTGAGCTTCCGGAGAGCCAGCCCCACGCGCCGAGACTGACGCCAGTTGAAAAGGCGCAACGGGCGTGGGACTGGCTCCAGCAGTTCGTGAAGGACGCCGGGGAGTTTGCTGGCGCGCATATCCTCAGCATGGTGCACGCCCACTACCCCCTGGTCGACTTGTCCAGGCTGGAGAAAGGGTACCCCAAGGAAGTCGGCCCGCAGGAGGCGGACGAGCTTCGGGCTGGACTGCTAGACTTGTCGTCGACGGTGATCGGTGACATCAATCTATGCGGGACGGCCACTCCCCCCGACCAGCCGGGTTCGGACAGGTCAGCCAGGGAGTTGTCGGGGGCGTCCCTTGCCGGAGATGGGCGGTCGACGCCTGCGGTCTTGACCAGCCAGGCGCCGGTGGCCCCGACCCCTTCGTCCGGGCAGCAAGGCCAGGCGGGTGATCAGCCCGAGCAGTAGGCCTAGTAGGATAGTCTGTAGGGGTAGACTAGTGACCGCCCGTCAGGGTGTTTTATTGTAAACTTTGTATCTAAAGTTTGTAATAAAGTTTGATTTTGTCATGACCATGATTTTGAGCACTGTAAAGTTATCTGAGTGATGTATCACTGTGTTTGATCGGTAGTCGTTGAAAAATTTCCATCGCAGAGGACATTGTTATTCTTTGTCGCGAACTCTGCGTGAAAACAAAGTATAGCCAAAAAGGAAAACTTTTATTATTGCCAAATACTAGAAACTTACAAGCAAAAGTTACTGAGACTTATGGATAAAAACGGCGTAGTTTGTCTATGTGCCAAGAGTTAGGCACTCGTGTCCTGTCTGGATGCGCCAGTCTATAAGATGTAGGTCGTGTGACTTCAGCTACCACAAATGGTCCTTCCTAGGGAGTGGAAAGCTTGTGCATTCCCTCCTGGTTCGTTTTCCACCTGAGTACCAGGTCGCCGACCATGAAAGAACGGTCCTTGACGTTCCTGTTGTGGTATCGTCTGATTGCTGCAAGATACTTTGCTGTTCGGAGACATGAAGTTAGGCGCTTTTCCTCCATGCAGTTAATTTCGAGTTCCCTGGCATTGTCGGCTGTTGGCTGGTCGAAGTTTTCAATTCTAGGAGAACCGAATGTTATGTCAGACGGCAGAACTGCCTCGGTGCCGTAAACCATGAAGTAGGGTGACACCCCCGTGTTCCGACTAGTCTGAGTTCGGAGGCCCCAGACCACAGCCAGTAACTCTTTCATCCATCGACCAGGTGCTCTGTCGTTCTCGGTGTACAACCTTTTCTTTAGGGCGTCGATGATCATTCCGTTCGCGCGCTCGACTTGGCCATTTGCCCGTGGGTGACCTACTGACACGTATTTTATGACTATGCCCCTGTCATCGCAGAAGTCCCAAAATGTAGTGCCAGTGAACTGAGTGCCCAAGTCGGTGATTATACTGTTTGGGATCGCGAATCTATGTATGATTTGATTGAGGAACTCCACGGCCTTCTCGGAGGTTGCTTTGACCAATGGCATGTACTCGATCCATTTTGAGAATTTGTCGATTAATACGAAGACGAACTTGAAGTTGCCCGGGGCCGGTTTAAATGGCCCGATCATGTCGAGCCCCCAGCAGGCGAAAGGCCAGGATGACGGGATAGTTTGAATCTCATGAGCAGGTACGTGGGTCCTTTTAGCGAAGAACTGACATCCCTCACAGTGTCGGACCAGTTTTTCTGCGTCGTTGACCGCGGTTGGCCAGTAAAAACCTGCTCGGAAAGCTTTCCCGACCAGCGTTCTGGAGGCGACATGATTGCTGCAGGATCCGGCATGTATGTCGTCTAGGAGCTTGATGCCATCATCTTGGATATGCATTTGAGCAGCACTTCAGAACTTGCATTTTTTCGCATAAGTTTGCCGTCCACCAGTATGTAATTCTTTGACCGTCGAATGAGGCGCTCGTTCTCTGTTTTGTCCTGAAAGCCTGACCCATCCAATATATATTTGATGAACGGGGTGCGCCAATCACGGCCACTGGTTGTCGGAGTAGTATCGTCTATGAGCATTGCCTCCGTAGGTTGCTTTTAGACCAGCCTGTGCCCACGCTTGGCTCATAGATGTTCTGGACGAAAACACCTCGCGGGATCTGGGCCCGAGATGACCCTAACTTTGACAGCGCATCTGCTGCCTGGTTCTTATCCCAGACCACGTGGATGTATCCTATGCTGTAGAAGTTGGTTTCCCACTTGCGAATTTCTTTGCAATAGAGATCCATCTTCTCGTGGGTTGCGTCCCATTCCTTGTTGAGCTGGTTGATAACCAAGGCGGAGTCGCCATAGACATAGAGGCGTTTGACTCCCAACTCAACGGCTAGTCGTATGCCGTGCAGGCATGCTTCGTACTCGGCGACGTTGTTTGATCCTGGAAAGAGGATCCTAAGGACGTAACGCAGTTTGTCCTTATTAGGCGACACGAAAAGTATCCCAGCGCCAGCACCGTTGATGTTTAAGGACCCGTCGAAGAACATCAACCAGTGGTCGGAAACGTCGGGAACGGGAGGTTCGTTGAGATCCCTCTGCAATGAAATCGACCAGGGCCTGAGACTTGACTGTGGTGCGACTTTGGAATTCAAGGGAGAATGGGCATAATTCCATTGCCCATTTTACAATTCTGCCGTTGGCGTCTTTGTTGCGCAGAATGTCCCCAAGAGGGAAACTGGTGGTCACCAAGACTCGATGACCGTCGAAGTAGTGCTTTAGCTTTCTCGACGTTATTAGAATGGCGTATATGAGCTTTTGTATTTGTGGGTATCTTGCCTTGGACTCGTTTAGGACTTCGCTTATGAAGTAAACGGGTCTCTGGACCTTGTAGACATGACCTGGCTCGTCTCGCTCGACCACTATTGCCGTGGAAACAACCCTGTCGGTTGCAGCAATGTAAAGAAGTAGGTCTTCATTGGGCTGAGGCGCTGTGAGAACGGGCGGCGAGGTGAGGAAAGTCTTGAGCTGGGTGAACGCAGCGTCAGCTTCCTCTGTCCAGGAAAATTTTTCCGACGCCTTTAAGAGTTTGAAGAAGGGTAGGCCTTTTTCTCCTAGTCGGGAGATGAAGCGGCTGAGGGCGGCCATGCATCCGGTAAGCTTTTGAATGTCTTTGACATTCTTGGGTGGTCGCATATCGAGCACTGCTTTGACTTTTGAGGGATTCGGCCATATGCCGTCGCGGCTGACGACGTTGCCGAGTAGTAGACCGGAGGGGACCCCAAAGATGCACTTTTTGGGATTGAGCTTCCACTTATACTTGTTTAGTGCTTTGAAGGTTCGGTCTAAGTTGTCGATTAGGGTGTTGGCATCCCTTGTTTTGACGACGACGTCGTCTACATAAGCCTCGACGAGGTCGTCACGAATCTCGTCGTGGAGGCATTGCTGGATGGCCCTTTGATAGGTGGCCCCGGCGTTTTTGAGTCCGAAGGACATGGTCGTGTAGCAATATGCACCGAAAGGAGTAATGAAAGATGTTTTGATCTGATCGTCTTCCTTTAGCGAGATCTGGTGATAACCAGAGTAGCAATCTAGAAAAGAAAGGAGTTCGCATCCGGCCGTTGAGTCGAGCACCTCGTCGATGTGAGGGAGACCAAAAGGATCTTTAGGACAGTGTTTATTGAGGTCAGTGTAATCAACGCACATTCTCCATTCATTATTCTTTTTGCGTACAAGAACCGGATTGGCGAGCCAATCGGGATGATACACTTATTTTATGAATCCGGCTGCCAGAAGCCGTGTTATTTCTGTCCTAATAGCCTCCTTTTTGTCGCGAGCGAACCATCGCAGCTTTTGCTTGATGGGTCTTGCGGTCTTCGAGACATTTAAGGAGTGCTCGATCAGGTTTCGTGGGACGCCGGGCATGTCTGCGGGTTTCCATGCGAAAACGTTTACGTTGTCCCTTAGAAACCTGACGAGCACGTCTTCCTATTTAGGGTCCAGGTTGGCACCGATGAGGGCCGTCTTCTCGGGGTTGCCTTCGACCAGCTGCACTTCCTTGTGCTCCTTGGATTTTGAGCTCTTCCTGGCGGTCTCCTGCTCGGGTAGTCGAAGCTGGTCGGGAGGTAGCTGTGCAGCTTGGGTTGCTGTCTCTGCCATGCGGATTGAGAGATCGATTGCTTCGGTGATCTTGAAGCTCTCCTCCTCGCAGGTATATGCAGTGTAGACATTGCCCCTGACGGTTAGGACGCCTTTCTCCGTGGGCATTTTAAGGACCAGGTATGAGTAATGTGGGACTGTCATGAACTTTGTTAGCGATGGTCGGCCCAGTATAGCGTGGTAAGTCCCATCAAAGTCGGCGACCACAAAGTTGACAAACTCTGTTCGAAAGTGGTCGGACGTGCCGAATTGGACAGGCAGTGTTATCTGTCCAAGTGGCACTGAACTCTGGCCTGGCAGGACTCCCCAGAATTGAGCATCGTAGGGTTTGAGCTGTGCAGGAGATATCTTGAGAGCAGGCAGGCTGTTACGGAAAAGGATGTCGATGGAGCTTCCTCCATCCACGAGCACCCGCTCGAATCTGATGCTGTTGATGCAAGGGTCCAAGATTAGAGGGAAACGACCCGGTTCCGGGATAGCGGCCCACTGATCCTTTCTGCTGAAGGAGATTTCCCTGTGCGACCAGGGAGGAAATTTTGGATCGGCGATCAGACCATCAGTGCTGTCTATGTTGAGGCAGGCTCTCTTTAAGAGCTTTCTTTCTCGTTTAGACTCGATAGAGACCTTGCCTCCGAAGATGGAATGGACCACGTCAGTAGGACTGACATACAGTGTCGTGGGTCCCTATCCTGGTCTTCGTCCTTGTCTTCGTGGTCGCGCCCATCTTGTTTCCTGTTTTTCTTGGAGGGATCGTCTTGAGCAGCCCGCCGCGTATAGATGCTTTTGAGGACGCGACATTCTTCCATGGTGTGGTTGGATTTTGGATGCAGTTGGCATGGTCCCTTCAACGTCTTGTTGTAGTCTTCTTGGTAATCCCGCCGTCCGTTGGGGCGCTTGACCGTATTCACCTCGTGGTCGTGATCGCGAGGGTGCTTGCCTCTGAAATTGCCGCGGTTGTCGCGGCGCCTGTCCCAGCCCTCTCTGTGGTCCCGGTTATCGGGGCGGCGATGGTTCCTGTTGTCGAAGCGGCCGCGACTATCGTCACGCCGAGAAGGCTAGTTGGGACCTCTGGTGTCATCTCGGATGAGTTTTTCTGCGTAATTTTTGGCCGTGGCGAGGAGCTCTGTCATCGTTGTTGGCCTTTTGCACAGTAGCTTGTTCCTCAGTGCTTCGTGGAAGCGCAGCCCCTTGATGAAAGCAGAGATAGCCTCGTCGTGGGAAATCTTCGGGATCTTAAGGTGCATATCCGAGAATCGTCGGATGTAGTCGCGCAGAGGTTCGTTTTTCCTATCTCTTATCCTTTCGAGGTCGTACTTGTTCCTAGGCTGCTCGCAGGTGGCAAGAAGTTGTCGATGAAGGCTTGGCGTAGTTCTTCCCAGGAGTCGAAAGAGTCCTCAGGCAGGCCTAGGAGCCACTAGTGACCAGCCTGGTCGATGACTACTGGAAAGTAGTTGGCCATGACGTGCTCATCTCCTGCTGCTGATCGGACGGCGATCTCGTAAAGAGTGATCCAGTTCTCCGGGTTTTCCTTGCCGTCATATTTTTTGAGTTTCTCAAGCTTGAAATTTCGCGGCCACACGACCTGGTGGAGGTGTGAAGAGAACTGCTTCAGTCCCGGGGGGCCGTGCGTTGCATCGTACTCAATACGACGCAAGTTTTCGTGAACTGCTCTCTCCGTGGCGCGCCTGTTGATACGGTCCCGGGCGTCTTTGGGAGGGATGTTGTATCGAAGATCCCTGTACTGATTTACTTCTTGACCACGCCTGCGATTCTGCTCGTGGTGACCGCCAGTATCCCGACCGCCGTCGTCGCGCCGTGAATATTTTCGATGATTGTCGGGGGAACGGCTGCGGTGGTGCCTGTTGGGCTGCGGTGAGCTCCGGCTGCGGTGAGTCTGGTCGGAGGTGGCCTCCGTATAGGAGACGGCTTGGACTCTTTTGAGCAGAGTGGCTGTCTGTCCCATTGCGGCGATCAGATGTGCCCGAACGCTGGTTCGGACGCCCTGGCACTCGGGAGTATCAGGAAGCCGATCTAAATTGGCCATGGCGACAGCCACATTGGCGCTTGGCGTTTTATAAACTGGTTGATCCCCGACCATGTTGAAAGCGTCGCTGAGATTATGCGGCGGGATTTGGCGTTCCTCGTCCGCGAGTCGTCGGGCGCGATCGGCGTTACGCTATTCGCGGAGCTGCCTCTGCTCGTCTGTTTCTCCATCAACGACTGGCTCGTCGGCGCTGATATTGAAAACAATGTCTCCTCGCCGGGGTGGGAAGACCAAGAAACGAGAGAAGCCCGGAGGATGTGAAGGCAAATCCAGGTCGTAGTCCTCGTCTTCGGAGTTTATGACTTCGGTGGGGACGGAACCAGTGCTCGAATTTGTGCTGGAAGCCTGGCCATCCTGTGGTTCTCGGATCGTCACCATGTTGACGTAGTGACGAGCAGGTCGACCGTTCCACTTTGGCAGCCAACCCGCTTTGTTGAAAAGGGATTGGATGTGCCGTGAGTAGAGAGAGGCCGAGTTGTTCAGACCACAAGGATAATCTTCCTCCAGGTTAGCCTTGAGCTTGACGGATCGTCCTGAGGGAGTTGAGGTTATCGTCAGAGACGTTCCCAGCCGTTCGTGTGTAATGACACGAGTTGGCCGGTGGGATTTGAAAAAATCCGTTGGGGCGGCTTGATCAGGCTGGCGCAAGATTCCATCTACTAGTTGGGAAGCTTCAAGTAGCTTGGAATCGGCGCGATCAAGTGCTTGGAGAAGGTCCGAGCAGTCGATCTTCTTCCCCTTGTAGAGCGAGAGCGGTGGTCGGGCGCTCGGTGCCGTCATCTGAGTGGTCGGAGCCGACGTGATCCCAGATTGGATCTGGGTTCCTTCCGAAACCGTGGTCGTGAGACCACCTCCGCGCGTCGTCCACGTGATCTGGCCGACGGTGAACGTGAGGCCTTCAGGCACGGCCGCGGAAGCTGGAATCGTGACCATCTTGTTCGCCGGAGAAGTTGTACGCACACCCCTACCTGGCGCGCCACTGTCGACGAAAGCTGGTCGGCAGTCTACCTTGGGGTATACCCACGGTAGTAGTTTATCGGTAGACGGTGCGCAAACTACGAACTCGATGGTGACGCAAGACACAGGCAAGCTTTTTATCCAGGTTCGGCCGCCGAGTTGGCGTAATACCTACGTCCTGCGTCTGATTGTATTGATTTGTGTTGAGAGAATAATCTGTCCTAGGGGGGTCCCTTGCCCCTCCTTATATAGTCCGGAGGGTAGGGTCACAGATCTAGAAACTAATCCTAGTCGGTTACAATTGCCATAGATAGTTCGATATCAATTCCTATTCTAACCGACCAGAATCCTGCTTGATCTCCACGTCTTGTTTCCTTGCGCGAAACTCCAAGCTGTCGGATCAAGCCTTGAGCTTGTCTCGTAATGGGCCAAGCCTCCTGGCCCAAGTCTAGCCGTAAGGGTATAGGGGTTTATACCCCCACAGCTAGTCCCCGAGCACCATGTATTGTGAAGTAACACGCCATCTTGAGCTTCTTCGACCAATGAAACTTTGAAATCTTCAATCAGCATGAAAATTGCCCAGACAATTGCGACGGTATTTTGACCAAATCTAAACATATTTGATCAACTTCATCATAGAAGAGGCCAATTGTTCGAAGAATGCATGGTGCTCTTGAGAAAAAATATCTCTTTTCCGGTGAAGTGTGCCCACTTTACTTTTTTGAAAAGTACGGATCCTCAAAAAAAGCAAGCATATTCACCGCAAGGTGAAGTGTGCCCACTTAGTCCTCGAGCCTAGTAGTAGGTGACGTAGGCACGTGGTGCCAGGGTCAAAAGAAAATTCCCAAAGTAGTTTTGAAACTGAGATGCATCGCCAGATGCATCGTACCGATGTAGTCCCCGAGCTTGCTAGAAGGCGAAGTATGAGCCTTGTAGCAAGGTCTAAAAAAATTAAAATTATCCAGTCCCCGAGCATCTCATGCTCATTTACCATCGAATAGACTTATCAATTTGACGAGCTGGTCAACCAGTCCCCGGGTGTACAATGCTCGGAGATCGATACAGCCCGCTGATTCCCGAACTAATAGACTAGGCGACCAGTCCCCGAGCATCAAGCGCTCGGTGGTCGGTGCAGTCCCAACAAATTTGACGACCAGTCCCCGAGCATCAAGTGCTCGGTGGTTGGTGCATTCCTTGAAGTTCCGAGTTGATAGACTGGGCGACCAGTCCCCGAGCATCAAGTGCTCGGTGGTCGGTGCAGTCCTTGAATTTCCGATTTTATAGACTGGGTGACCAGTCCCCGAGCATCAAGTGCTCGGTGGTCGGTGTAGTCCTTGAAGTTCCGAGTTGATAGACTGGGCGACCAGTCCCCGAGCATCAAGTGCTCGGTGGTCGTTGCAGTCCTCGGATTGTTGACTCTCTACCATTTTTTGTCTGCTTGTTTTGAAAAATTTTACCACATAAAAGTTGACGTGACGAGACCTCCTGACGGGATGTCAGATGGCTGCATGAAAAGTTGCGCCTGGCAACTGTGCAGCCGCCCTTTGCGCGGTTTGAGAAAAGGAAACCATCAATTTGTACGAAAACTCCGCCGCATTAATTGTCGATAATCATTGAAAACCGAAGCGCCGCGTCCGCCGTATGGCCCGCCCACTTCCCAAGAATGCAGGAAGTGGGAGGGGTGGAGTTGCGGTTTATAAAATCCAGACATTAACCCCGCATTGCTTACCCTGCCATTGCCTTCAAGCTTTCCGCTCTCGCCTTCTTCAACCACCTGCACCCTCCTAGCTCGAAACCACTCCCGTATCTCCAATGGCGAAGAGCGACTCCAAGAAGAGGGCCGAGCTGATGGCCAAGGAATGGAAGAAATCCCGCAGCACCACAAAATCCCTCGGTGACCTCGTCGATATGGGGCTACTGCACAGCCCGGAGCTCGGTGGCTGGAGGGCGCCGGAGGGGGAGAGCTACCCCGACCCCCGCGCCGGTGAGATCGTAGTGTTCGAGGATTTCCTTAAGAGGGGTTTTGGGGTTCCTGTTCATCCTTTTCTTCAGGGTCTTCTTTTGTATTATGAGATCAGGATTTGCAATCTGCACCCGAACTCAATCCTTCTCAATCTGCACCCGAACTCAATCCTTCTCATCTCCACTTTTATCCATCTGTGCGAGGCCTATGTTGGCATAGAGCCGCACTTCGATCTCTTTCGTTATCTCTTTTGTTTAAGAAAGAAGGGAGCGGTTGGAGGCTCCAAGATTGCAGGTGGAGTATACCTCAATCTTCGCGACGGGATGAAGAACCGTTATCTGCACTGTCCATGGAACACTTCCCTAACCGAATGGTACAGGAAGTGGTTCTACGTCAGGGAAGAACCGGGCAGCTCCACGTTCTGCGACGTGGGGTACATCCTCGAGAAGAGGGTAAGCTGGACCGACCGCCTAGAGTTCGACGGCCAAGTGGCGGACCTGATGAAGCTGATCGACTGGTCGCGCTTGGACGGGCTAGGCGTGGTCGGCAACTTTGTGTGTCGTCGGGTGATGCCCTGCCAGAAGAGGGTGCACTCGGTGTACGAGTATGCCGGAAGCCTCGACCCGACCAGGATGCGGCCTGAGGTCTTGGAGAAGGCAGAGGTGCAGCAGCTGTTGAACGAGCTGTTCAACTTTGCGGACGGGGGCTTCGTCCGTGGTAGTGATCGGGTGCAAGCCTTCAAGTTGGGGCGACCAGCACCTAAGGTATCTTACTGATTATTTTGCCTTAGCATTTGTTATTGTCTGCTGCCAACTTGTCTTTGTTACTTTTGCAGATCGGAGATGTTGACCGGTGCGCAGTGTATGTGTCACTGGCACCTGGGATGGAGAATCCTGCGGGGGAAGATCCGCCGGAGGAAGACGCTGCTCGGTGTACTCGTTACACCAGCAGTGAGGAGGACCAGGCCCGCCCCGTCCCGACCACCGAGAAGAGAGTGGCGGGGAAAAGGCCGTTGGCAGCAGATCCTTCGCCTGCGCCGACGCTACCGGCAGAGAGCAGCCAAGCGCCAAAGCACCGTCGGCTCGTCCGGATCACCGACGACGACGACGAGGAGGAGGAGGCCGCACCGTCGCTGATCCGAAGGCCTCGTAGCCGTCCGGACAGTGCACCGGCCACTACTGATCGGGTGGCCAGCGACCCTCCTGCGCCGCGCGTTACGGAAACGGGGGCGCAGGTGCCGACCGGCAGGGCTAGGAGGAGGTTCACCGCGGCCCATCGTCGATCAGACCTGTAAGTGTTCGACTTACGTACTTTGGCGATTTTTTGTTTTTTCTTTTTTTTTGTTGAAAATGCTACTTTGTTCCTTAGCGCGGCGTCGGACGTCAACCCCGACCACGTCGCCGGCCAGAGGGTGGCCGAGCTTGCTTGTGCCGCTGAGGACGCGGCGCCGCAGACCGCGGAGCAGCCTGCGGCGGCAGCTGTGCCTGAGAGCGCCGAGGAGCTTCCGGCCTCGACAAGGACTGCGGCGAGCAGCCCGACAAGGGTCGAGGAGGCTATGGGGACGCCTCCCCCGAGTAACGTCGCGGAAGGGGAGGGCAGAGCCCCGACCCCTCCCCCCGTCAGAGGGAGGGAGGTCCCAACGCCGCCCCGGGCAGGAGTCTCTTCGACCGCAGGCTCCCCGGGCCTGGTCCAAGGGCCGGTGATGCCTGCGACCACCACCGGGGGCGATGCAGCGGGCGAAGAAACCCAGGCGGCCTCCGACGACGAGGTGGAGGAGATTGAAGGTCGTCCTCGTGATGACCGCCAACACGTATATGTGTGGCGCTAATGCGGGGACCACTTTATCGGGCACGAGGAGCTCGCGGAGATAGAAGAGGCCGCCAGAGTAGAGCGCGCGGCCAAGCGTCTCGTGGACGAAGTCAAGGTAAGTGATCCTTTGCACTGCCCGACACTTTTGTGTTGTCTTGCTGGGTCAACATATGTTCGTCTTGCAGGGCGCAATGAAAACGGCGAAGTACCGAAAGAGGTGCTTTGACCAAATAGAAGGTATTGTGGCCGAGAACAAGGCCCTGTCCGCGGAGGTGGACCGGCTGCGGTCGGAGGTTGGAGAAAGATAGGTACACGGTTTGTGCCTAATGCACCATAGGCTAAGAAACTATTTTGGACGCACGCGATGGTACTCCTTGGTGAAGAGGCTCATGTGGAATCTTGGTTTTGTCTGTTTGGAGATAGTTCTAATCTTGATGCAAGATAGGTGCACGGTTTGCATGGAACATACCATATGCTCAGAAATCAATTTGGACACACCCGATGGAACTGTAGATGCACCCGATGGAACTACTAGATGAATTGTATCATATGGAATCTCGCTTTAGTCCAGTTGGAGATAGTATTAGTTTCGGTGCAAGATATGTGCATGGTTTGTGGCCAGTGCACCATAGGATCAGAACCATTGTGGAAGTTCCCAATGGTACTCCTAGGTGAAGAGGCTCAAGTGAAAGCTCGGTTTGATCTGTTTGGAGATAGTGCTAATCTTGATGCAAGATAGGTATACGTTTGCATGGAACGTACCATATTCTCAGAAATCAATTTGGACGCACCCGATAGAACTCCTAGATCATGTGTGTCATGTGGAATCTTGCTTCAATCTGTTCGGATACAATGTTAGTTTAGGTGCAAGATTGGTGCATGGTTTGCGCATAATGCACCATAGGCTCGAAAACCCTTATGGAAGCACCCAATAATAGTCCTAGGTGAAGAGCCTCAAGTCAAAGGTCTGTTCGATCTGTTTGGAGATAGTGCTAATCTTTATGGAAGATAGGTGCACGGTTTGAATAGAACATAACATATGCTAAGAAATCCATTTGGATGCACCCCAATAGAACTCCTAGATGACATGTGTCATATGGAATCTCGCTTCAGTCTGTTTGGAGACAGAGTTAGTTTTGGTGCAAGATAGGGACACGGTTTGTGCCTAATGCATCATAGGCTAAGAAACCATTTTTGATGCATCGATGATACTCCTGGGTAAAGAGGCTCAAGTGGAAGCTCAGTTTGGTTTGTTTGGATATAGTGCTAATCTTGATGCAAGATAGGTGCACGAATTGCATGGAACGTACCATTTGCTTAGAAATCTATTTAGAAGCACTCAATAGAACTCCTAGATGATGTGTGTCATAAAGAATCTCGCTTCAGTCTGTGTGGAGAAAGTGGTGGTTTCGGTGCAAGATAGGTACACGATTTGACCATTTTGGACGCACGTGATGGTACTCCTAGGTAAAGGGGCTCAAGTGGAAGCTCGGTTTTGAGATAGTGATAATCTTGATGCAAGATAGGTGCATGAATTGCATAGAACATCCCATATGCTTAGAAATCTATTTGGAAGCACCCAATGGAACTCCTAGATGACGTGTCTCATATAGAATCCCACTTCGGTCTCTTTGGAGGTAGTGTTAGTTTTGGTGCAAGATAGGTACAAGGTTTGTGCCTAATGCACCATAGGCTAAGAAACCATTTTGGACGTACGTGATATTACTCAAGGTAAAGGGGCTCAAGTGGAAGCATGATTTATTGAACGGTTTGCATGGTATGTATAGTACGCTCGGAAATCAATTTTGACACACCCGATAGAACTCCTAGATAATGTGTGTCATATAGAATCTCACTTCGGTCCGTTTGGAGACAATGTTAGTTTCGGTGCAAAATAGGTGCACACTTTGCGCCTAATGCACCATAGGCTCAGAAACCATTATGGAAGCACCAAATGATACTCCTAGGTGAAGAGGATGATGTGGAAGCTTGGTTGAGTCTGTTTGGAGATAGTGCTAATCTTGATGTAAGATAGGTGCACGGTTTACATGGAACATACCATATGCCTAGATATCAATTTATACGCACCCAATAGAAATCTTAGATGATGTGTGTCATATGGAGTCTCGCTTTGGTCTATTTAGAGACAATGTTAGTTTCAGTGCAAGATAGGTGCACGGTTTGCGCCTAATGCACCATAGGCTCAGAAACCATTATGGAAGCACCCGATAATACTCCTAGGTGAAGAGGCTCAAGTGGAAGGTCAATTCGATCTATGTTGGAGATAGTGCTAATCTTGGTGCAAGATAGGTGCATGGTTTGCATGGAACATACCAAGTGCTAAGAAATCCATTTGGACGCACCCCAATAGAACTCCTAGATGACATGTGTCATATGGAATCTCGCTTCGGTCTGTTTGGAGATAGAGTTAGTTTTGGTGCACGATAGGTACACAGTTTGCGCCTAATGCATCATAGGCTAAGAAACCATTTTTGATGCACCTGATGATACTCCTGGGTAGAGGGGCTCAAGTGGAAGCTCAGTTTGCTTTTGTTTGGAGATAGTGCTAATCTTGATGCAAGATATGTGCACGAATTGCATGGAACGTACCATATGCTTCGAAATATATTTGGAAGCACCCAATAGAACTCCTTGATGACGTGTGTCATATAGAATCTCACTTCGGTCTCTCTAGAGATAGTGTTAGTTTCGGTGCAAGATAGGTACACGGTTTGTGCCTAATGCACCATAGGCTAAGAAACTATTTTGGACGCACAAGATGGTACTCCTTGGTGAAGTGGCTCAACTCGAATCTTTGTTCTGTCAATTTGGACAAAGCCGATGGAACTATAGATGCCCCGATGGAACTACTAGATGATGTGTATCATATGGAATCTCGCTTCGGTCCAGTTGGAGATAGTATTACTTTCGATGCAAGATAGTTGCATGGTTTGTGCCCAGTGCACCATAGGCTCAGAAATCATTGTGGAAGTTCCCGATGGTACTCCTAGGTGAAGAGGCTCAAGTGAAAGTTTGGTTTGGTCTATTTGGAGATAGTGCTAATCTTGATGTAAGATAGGTGCATGGTTTGCATGTAACATACCATATGCCTAGATATCAATTTATACGCACCCAATAGAAATCTTAGATGATGTGTGTCATATGGAGTCTCGCTTTGGTCTATTTAGAGACAATGTTAGTTTCAGTGCAAGATAGGTGCACGGTTTGCGCCTAATGCACTATAGGGTTGAAACCATTGTGGAAGCACACGATTGTACTCCTAGGTGAAGAGGCTCAAGTGAAAGCTCGGTTTGGTCTGTTTTGATATAGTGCTAATCTTGATGCAAGATAGGTGCATGGTTTGCATGGAACATACCATATGCTCGGAAATCAATTTGGACACACCCGATAGAACTCCTAGATGATGTGCATCATATGGAATTTTGCTTTGGTCCATTTGGAGATAGTGTTAGTTTTGGTGCAAGATAGGTGCACGGTTTGCACCTAATGCACCATAGTCTAAGAAACCATTTTGGACGCACCCAGTGATACTCCTTGGTGAAGAGGCTCAAGTGGAAGCTTGGTTTGGTCTGTTTGGAGATAGTTCTCATCTTGATGTATGATAGGCGCACGATTTGCATGGAACATACCATATGCTTAGAAATCAATGTGGACACACCCGATGGAACTGCTAGAGGCACCCGATGGAACTACTAGCTGAAGTTTGCCATATGGAATCTCGCTTCGGTCCAGTTGAAGATAGTATATTCACAAAAATCAATTTGGACGCACCCGATAGAACTCCTAGATGATGTGTGTCATATTGTATCTCGCTTTGGTCCGTTTGGAGATCGTGTTAGTTTAGGTGCAAGATTGGTGCACGATTTGCGCATGATGCATCATAGGGTCAGAAACTATTGTGGAAGCACCCAATGATACTCCTAGGTGAAGAGGCTCAAGTGGAAGCTTGGTTCGATCTGTTTGGAGATAGTACTAATCTTGATGCAAGATAGGTGCACGGTTTGCAAGGAACGTACCATATGCTCAAAAATCCATTTGGACACACCCAATAGAACTCCTAGATGACATGTGCCATACGGAATCTCGCTTTAGTCTATTTGGAGACATAGTTAGTTTTGGTGCAAGATAGGTACACGGTTTGTGCCTAATGCATCTTAGGCTAAGAAACTATTTTGGATGCACCCGATGATACTCCTAGGTAAAGGTGCGTAAGTGGAAGCTCAGTTGTTTGTCTGGATATAGTGCTATTCTTGATGCAAGATAGGTGCACGAATTGCATGGAACGTACCATATGCTTAGAAATCTATTTGGAAGCACCCAGTGGGACTCTTAGATGATGTGTGTCATATAGAATCTCACTTTGGTCTCTTTGGAGACATTGTTAGTTTTGGTGCAAGATAGGTACACAATTTGTGCCTATTGCACCATAGGCTCAGAAACCATTATGGAAGCACCCGATGATAATCCTAGGTGAAGAGGCTCAAGTGGAAGCTCGGTTTGGAGATAGTGCTAATCTTGATGCAAGATAGGTGCACGGTTTGCATGGAACGTACCATATGCTCGGAAATCAATTTCGATGCACCCGATACTACTCCTAGATAATGTGTGTCATATAGAATCTCGCTTCGTTCTATTTGGAGACAATGTTAGTTTTGATGTAAGATAGGTGCATGGTTTGCACCTAATGCACCATAGGCTCAGAAACTATTGTGGAAGCACCCGATGATACTCCTAGGTGAAGAGGCTGAAGTGGAAGCTTGGTTTGGTCTCTTTTGAGATAGTGTTAATCTTGATGTACCATATGCTTAGAAATCAGTTTGGACACACTTGATAGAACTCCTAGATGATGTCTGTCATATGGAATCTTGCTTCGGTCCATTTGGAGATAGTGTTAGTTTCGGTGCAAGATAGGTGCACGGTTGGCACCTAATGGACCATAAGAAACCATTTTGGAGGCACCTGGTGGTACTCCTTGGTGAAGAGGCTCAAGTGAAAGCTTGGTTCAGTTTGTTTAGAGATAGTTCTAATCTTGATGCAAAATAGGCGCACGGTTTGCATGGAACGTACCATATACTCAGAAACCAATTTGGACACACCCGATGGAACTGCTAGATTGATATGCTCACGCCTAGGGATAGCGTGAGACAAGTCGTTGTGGCCCGATCTTCTCGTAGGATTCGCGAACTTGATAACTTGTCGCTGCGTGACCTGGTGAAGAGGCAGTGCACCGCGAGGCTGTCCACGCGACGAACTACCGAGACAATCACCCTTCCACGTACCGACGAACAGCCCACGCAATCACGCCGTATAGACGTGAAGGCACAAACTGGATGAACCGCAGTTCGGCGTTCTACAACTCCCTCAGGAATCGAAAGAACAAGTTTTGCAAGCCTCTCAAGACTCACGCATAAACAAAACTCCACGAGTTTGTGTATTCTGAATTTTAACCAAGCAAGATGTGTCCTTTCATTGTCTAGTACAAGGGATATATATAGATAGGGGCGTTCAGCTTTGAATACATGACAGCATGCACATCCACTAGTGGATTTCGTGGCTGGTTCGCGCGTCTTCTCAGCTTCTGGCAGCAGTTACTAAAATGAGCATAACTCTTTATTGGGAAGTCTAAATAATGAACCGTTTGATGGGCTGCAACATAGACTTAAAGATGCTTTCATCCACCTGTAGAATGCCACGTAACTCCTTGTATTCTGTCCGTGGTGATGCTTGGAATTTGTACCATGGGTCAGCCATCTAGCTTCTGGTTGCCTTCTCATGCAGAAGTAATGAACCACCATTTTATTTATGCACACGATAGGCTTCTTGGTTCAGATGTCCAAAGGCTTGAATCCATCTTCATCCCATGCTGGTTCATACCCTCCATCATTCCTAAGGACATTGAAACAAGAACTCAAAAGTATAGGATCATTCAACATAAACTGATTATTAAACATAAGGTTAGCGTTCACCTGAGAATGAATTTCCTTCTCCAATTGTTTAGCTCTACTTCTTGTAATTGGACCACTTATATCAAGTGGAGTTTCATTTGAAGATGAATGAATGCTAGGGATGTCCTCATCAGCCTCCCCCTCTTGAGAAGGAGTCGTCCTCGACTCAGGCTCACCAACAAATGGAAGCAAGTCTTTGACATTGAATGTTGGACTAACATTGGAATATTCAGGTGGCAGCTCAATTTTGTATGCATTATCATTTATCTTTTTTAGAACCTTGAATGGACCATCACCTCTAGGTGATAACTTACTCTTACGTTGTTGGGGAAATCGATCCTTGCGTAGATGCAACCACACGAGGTCACCGGGCTGAAATGTAACCTTCTTCTTACCTTTGTTCGCTTGCTTTGCATATTGTGCTGATTTCTTCTCAATATTTCTTCTTGTCTCATCATGTAGCTTCTTGATAAAGTTGGATCTCTTCGCTGCATCCAAGTTAACTTGTTCCTGTAATGGTAAAGGCAAAAGATCCATGGGAGTATGTGGCTTAAAACCATAAACAATTTCAAATGGACAAAAATTTGTTGTGGAATGTAGTGCCCTATTATAAGCAAATTCGACATGTGGAAGACATTCTTCCCACTGCTTCAAATTCTTTTTAGCACGGCACGCAGCATGGTGGACAGGGTACGGTTGACAACTTCAGTTTGCCCATCCGTTTGTGGGTGACAAGTGGTGGAAAATAACAACTTCGTGCCAAGTTTAGCCCATAATGTCTTCCAAAAATAGCTCAGGAATTTTGTATCTCGGTCTGAAACAATAGTCTTTGGCACTCCATGTAAACGAACAATCTCCCTGAAAAACAAATCAGCAACGTGTGAAGCATCATCGCTCTTGTGACATGGAATAAAATGTGCCATTTTTGAGAAGCGATCAACAATAACGAAGATAGAGTCCCTCCCCCTCTGAGACCTTGGTAATCCCAGAATAAAATCCATGGATATATCTTCCCAAGGTACAGTTGGGATTGGTAATGGAGTATAGAGACCATGGGGATTAAGGCGGGACTTAGCTTTCAAGCAGATTATGCAGCGCTCGACATGTCATTGAACATCACGTCGCATATGTGGCCAAAAGAAATGATCAGAGAGCATGTCCAATGTCTTTTTGATGCCAAAATGACCAGCTAAGCCACCAGCATGTGCTTCCTGTAAAAGAACTTGACGAATCGAGCAGGCTGGAATGCATAGTTTGTTAGTTCGAAATAAAAAATCATCATGTACATAATACTTGTCCCAGCCTTTTCCAGCAATGCAATGAGAGAAAGGTTCTTTAAAATCAGAATCAGTTGCATAGAGTGTTTTAATGGATTCCAAACCAAGCACTTTTGTATCTAATTTTGTAACCAAACCACACCTTCTTGACAAAGCATCTGCAACAATGTTATCTTTACCACGCTTATGTTTAACAACATACGGAAATGTTTCTATGAACTCGATCCATTTAGCATGTCTACGATTCAGTTTGCCTTGACTTTTTAAATATTTCAAAGCTTCATGATCAGAATGGATGACAAATTCTTTAGGTAACAAATAATGTTGCCAAACTTCCAAAACTCGAACTAAGGCATAAAGCTCTTTATCATAGACAGAATAATTCAGATGTGGACCATTTAACTTTTCAGAAAAGTAGGCAATAGGTTTACCTTCTTGAAGTAGCACACCTCCAATGCCAATACCACTTGCATCACATTCAATCTCAAAAGTCTTACCGAAGTTAGGTAGCTGCAGCAGTGGTGCTTCACAAAGCTTTCTTTTTAACTCTACAAAGGCTTGCTCTTGGTCATCTCCCCATTTGAATGGAACATCCTTCTTTGTCAAGTTGTTAAGTGGTGCAGCGATCGTGCTGAAATCTTTAACAAATCGTCGATAGAAACCTGCAAGACCATTGAAACTTCGAATTTGGCTCACATTTGTAGGAGTAGGCCAATCCTTTATTGCCTTAACCTTCTCTTCATCAACCTGGATGCCATCTGCAGTCACAACAAAACCAAGAAAAACAACACGATCTGTGCAAAATGTGCACTTAGCAATGTTGGCATACAATTTCTCTTCCCTCAAAATAGCAAGTACTTGATGGATATGATCAAGATGTTCATCAAATGATTTGCTGTAGATCAGAATATCATCAAAATAAACAACTACAAACTTGCCAATGAAAGCTCGTAAAACATGATTCATTAAGCGCATAAAAGTTGAAGGAGCATTTGTCAAGCCAAAGGGCATCACAAGCCATTCATACAAGCCAAATTTGGTTGTAAATGCTGTCTTCCATTCATCACCAATTTTCATGCGAATTTGGTGATAGCCACTGCGTAAATCAATCTTGGTGAAAATAGTTGAGCCGCTCAATTCATCTAACATGTCATCAAGCCTAGGAATGGGATGGCGATATCGTACAGTTATAGCATTAATAGCACGACAATCGACACACATGCGCCAAGAGCCATCTTTCTTAGGGACCAAAAGTACTGGAACAGCACAAGGTGATAGAGATTCACGAACATACCCTTTGTCCAAAAGCTCTTTTACCTGTCGCTGAATTTCTTTGGTTTCTTCAGGATTAGCACGGTAGGCTGGACGATTGGGAAGAGAAGCTCCAGGTACCAAATCGATTTGATGCTCAGTACCACGGAGTGGAGGAAGGCCAGCTGCTACCTCATCAGGACAAACATCTTCAAAGTCCTGTAAGAGATCAAGAACAGCACTAGGCAGTGATGAAGGTAAATCGTTAGTTGAAAGTAGGACCTCCTTGTGCAAGAGCACAAAGAATGGGGCTGTGGTGTTCCTCACTTCTCTCAAATCACTCCTGCTCACAAATAAGCACTCATTTTGGTGGTGTTGTTTTGTAGTGGAAAGAGGCTTTATGTGGCTAGATTGGTTAGAAGTCTCTCCCTTACTAGTGTTGGCAGCCTCACTCAATTTTCTTTTGTCAGATTCTTCTTTTTTCATGCGAGCCACATCTGAAGCATAGATCTCTTCTGGAGATAATGGAACAAGAACCACCTTCTTGTCGTTGTGGATGAAAGTATACTTGTTAGACCGCCCAAAGTGCACCGAATCCACATCAAACTGCCATGGACGACCCAACAGCAAATGGCATGCTTGCATGGGTACAATATCACAATCAACCTCACCATGATAGTCACCAATGGAGAAAGACAAACGAACCATGGATGAGACCTTCACTGTCCCTGAATTATTCAGCCACTGCATATGGTAAGGGTGTGGATGGCGGCGTGTTGGTAGGCCAAGCTTCTCAACAAGCAAGGCACTAACAATATTATTGCAGCTCCCACCATCTATGATGAAACGACACACTTGACCTTTCACTTTGCATCGGGACTGAAACAAATTATGACGTTGTCCTTGTTCAGCAGCAACAAACTGAGTGGAAAGAACTCTTCTAACCACCAAATAAGGAGATGATCTATTCATTTTAGAAGGCTCCAAATCAGGAAAATCAGCAAGCAACTCATCAAAATCAGGACTAGTAATCTCATTAGAATATGGAGAAATAACATCTTCTATCATGTCACTGGGAGCAAAAGTTAGAATAGGTTGAATAGCTAAACAATTCAGACCTAGCTCAAAAGTACCATCCTCAGCTGAATACTCACAAGTGTCAAGAGTATGATCTGCAAAGACATTGTGAAACTCGTCCTCCTCTTCACTTTGTGAATCATATGAACCATCAGCAAGGGCAATAATCGTACGACGATTGGGACATTCAGCTTGCTTATGCCCATGACCACCACACTTAAAACACTCAATCTTGCTTGTATGCCTTGGGGCTGCAGTAGCAGAGGAGCTGGACTGAGTAGAGCTTACAGCTTTGCCTTTGGAATCAAAATGTTTGGAAGAAGTTGCACGAGATGTAGGTGTGTGCACCCCTGACCCGTGCTGCTGTGACTGGCGCCATGAAGTAGCACTATTATGAGCTGAAAATGAAGCACGATCTTTATAAGATCCAGCAAGTTGTCGTTCTGCCCTTTTTGCAAAATGTACCAACTCAGTGAGACATGTGTAGTTTGTCATATCCACTTTATCAGCAATGGGCTTATTGAGGCCAACCAGAAATCAAGCCATTGTGGATTCCTCATCTTCAGTTATCCCTGTACGAAGTAAACACATTTCCAATTCTTGAAAATATTCATCAACAGTACGAGTACCTTGCACAAGACGTTTTAGCTTCAAATGTAGATCACGAGAGTAATATGCAGGAACAAAACGACGTCGCATTTCCCTCTTCATGTCTTCCCAAGTAATACGATCATGTCCAGCGCGTCGGAGTTCAGTACACACTTGATTCCACCAAGTGATTGCATAGCCTGAAAACTCAATTGCAGCAAGCTTTGCTTTCTTGACAGGAGGATAAGGATACAAATCAAAGATCTGTTCAACCTTAGTCTCCCACTCAAAATAATCATCAGCACTTTCTTTTCCATTAAATTTTGGAATAGACACTTTCACTTTGCTTAAACCATCATCATCAAGGCGACGGTGGCGGTCATGATAACCACGATGGCCACCATGGCGATGATCATCCATGTCAGACAACATATCATCATCACCATCATAATCTCGTCCACCTCGAACAGGAATGCGCCGAGCACGACCAAAATTAAGAAGACCATGACCACGCCCGCCACGTCCACGACCAGCGGGACGACGCGGTGGCTCATCCTCCTCGTCAATATCATCATCCTCATTTGGTGGCGGTTCTCGACGTGGTATGTTCAATTGGAGAGTTTGGAGCTGCTGCACCAAATCATTCATTTGTGTACGCAACTCCTGAAATTTCTCCACCGAAACAGCGGCACCATCTCCACGTCCTGCCATGTTAGTAGAGGAAAAAAAAAGGACAATATATATGTGGAATCACTCCCTCACCACTTACAAAACAAGTTCTTTCTCTCCCTGAAAAGAGCAAGAACCGGGGCTGCGATCTGTAGGGAAGAGTGATTGTAACAGCGACGACGGTGCAACAACTCACGGTGCTTTAAGTGGAGCTTGGTGGGGTAATATGTTAGTGGAATGCACTGAAATGTAGTGATGCAAAACCAAATAATAATCCAAGAACAGAAGTCTAAGTTGCTGAATATAAAGGAAAGGATGCACAAAGAAAGGAATGAGATGTAGTAAGTGGACAGATGATCACCAATTTGCACCAACCGAGAACTTGTTGCTGCCCAAACCCCTTTTTGGTGTGCAGCACACAGTTCTCTTTTTGTTTTTCTTGCTTTTTTCTTTTTTTTTCTCTTTTTTTTTTGGAACAAAAACTCGTTTTCAGTCCTTCTTTTGACCCATAGACATCTTTTCTTTTAACCTCTGTGTCAAACGCAGCACAACTTTCAACTAAAGGGGATCACTAAGATGGATGGTGCAGCACAAAAACAAGAAACTGCGGTGGGGAATATGTGGCGGTTAGAAAACAAGGGTGGGATGGGTGGGTATTTTTTTGTTGTTTATATATACGCAGCAAGCAATGATGATCAGATCAAGGGTGGGATGGATGGGTACATGCAGCAAGCAATTTGATGATTAGAACAAAGATAATAACTAGAACAATGTGGAAAAGAAAAATTCAGCAACTAGACAAATATTAAAGGATTAAAACTCGATAAAGCAAACTACAAAATCAGTAGCACATATGAATTTGGGCTGTAGGTTTTCTTTTTGGCTCTCAGTGGACAGTAGGTATTTAAACTCTATCCTACCAAAATCAAGAACAATCCTACCGAGGAAACGAAGGCTTTGATACCAGATGATATGCTCACGCCTAGGGATAGCGTGAGACAAGTCGTTGTGGCCCGATCTTCTCGTAGGATTCGCGAACTTGATAACTTGTCGCTGCGTGACCTGGTGAAGAGGCAGTGCACCGCGAGGCTGTCCACGCGACGAACTACCGAGACAATCACCCTTCCACGTACCGACGAACAGCCCACGCAATCACGCCGTATAGACGTGAAGGCACAAACTGGATGAACCGCAGTTCGGCGTTCTACAACTCCCTCAGGAATCGAAAGAACAAGTTTTGCAAGCCTCTCAAGACTCACGCATAAACAAAACTCCACGAGTTTGTGTATTCTGAATTTTAACCAAGCAAGATGTGTCCTTTCATTGTCTAGTACAAGGGATATATATAGATAGGGGCGTTCAGCTTTGAATACATGACAGCATGCACATCCACTAGTGGATTTCGTGGCTGGTTCGCGCGTCTTCTCAGCTTCTGGCAGCAGTTACTAAAATGAGCATAACTCTTTATTGGGAAGTCTAAATAATGAACCGTTTGATGGGCTGCAACATAGACTTAAAGATGCTTTCATCCACCTGTAGAATGCCACGTAACTCCTTGTATTCTGTCCGTGGTGATGCTTGGAATTTGTACCATGGGTCAGCCATCTAGCTTCTGGTTGCCTTCTCATGCAGAAGTAATGAACCACCATTTTATTTATGCACACGATAGGCTTCTTGGTTCAGATGTCCAAAGGCTTGAATCCATCTTCATCCCATGCTGGTTCATACCCTCCATCATTCCTAAGGACATTGAAACAAGAACTCAAAAGTATAGGATCATTCAACATAAACTGATTATTAAACATAAGGTTAGCGTTCACCTGAGAATGAATTTCCTTCTCCAATTGTTTAGCTCTACTTCTTGTAATTGGACCACTTATATCAAGTGGAGTTTCATTTGAAGATGAATGAATGCTAGGGATGTCCTCATCATAGATGCACCTGATGGAACTAATAGATGAAGTGTGTCATATGGAATCTCAGTTCAGTCTAGTTGGAGATAGTATTAGTTTCGGTGCAAGATAAGTGTGTTGTTTGTGCCCTGTGCACCGTAGGCTCAGAAACTGTTGTAGAAGTTCCCGATGGTACTCCTAGGTTAAGAGGCTCAAGTGAAAGCTTGGGTTGCTGTCTCTGCCATGCGGATTGAGAGATCGATTGCTTCGGTGATCTTGAAGCTCTCCTCCTCGCAGGTATATGCAGTGTAGACATTGCCCCTGACGGTTAGGACGCCTTTCTCCGTGGGTATTTTAAGGACCAGGTATGAGTAATGTGGGACTGTCATGAACTTTGTTAGCGATGGTCGGCCCAGTATAGCGTGGTAAGTCCCATCAAAGTCGGCGACCACAAAGTTGACAAACTCTGTTCGAAAGTGGTCGGACGTGCCGAATTGGACAGGCAGTGTTATCTGTCCAAGTGGCACTGAACTCTGGCCTGGCAGGACTCCCCAGAATTGAGCATCGTAGGGTTTGAGCTGTGCAGGAGATATCTTGAGAGCAGGCAGGCTGTTACGGAAAAGGATGTCGATGGAGCTTCCTCCATCCACGAGCACACGCTCGAATCTGATGCTGTTGATGCAAGGGTCCAAGATTAGAGGGAAACGACCCGGTTCCGGGATAGCGGCCCACTGATCCTTTCTGCTGAAGGAGATTTCCCTGTGCGACCAGGGAGGAAATTTTGGATCGGCGATCAGACCATCAGTGCTGTCTATGTTGAGGCAGGCTCTCTTTAAGAGCTTTCTTTCTCGTTTACACTCGATAGAGACCTTGCCTCCGAAGATGGAATGGACCACGTCAGTAGGACTGACATACAGTGTCGTGGGTCCCTATCCTGGTCTTCGTCCTTGTCTTTGTGGTCGCGCCCATCTTGTTTCCTGTTTTTCTTGGAGGGATCATCTTGAGCAGCCCGCCGCGTATAGATGCTTTTGAGGACGCGGCATTCTTCCATGGTGTGGTTGGATTTTGGATGCAGTTGGCATGGTCCCTTCAACGTCTTGTTGTAGTCTTCTTGGTAATCCCGCCGTCCGTTGGGGCGCTTGACCGTATTCACCTCGTGGTCGTGATCGCGAGGGTGCTTGCCTCTGAAATTGCCGCGGTTGTCGCGGCGCCTGTCCCAGCCCTCTCTGTGGTCCCGGTGATCGGGGCGGCGATGGTTCCTGTTGTCGAAGCGGCCGCGACTATCGTCACGCCGAGAAGGCTAGTCGGGACCTCTGGTGTCATCTCGGATGAGTTTTTCTGCGTCATCGGCGTCGGCATAATTTTTGGCCGTGGCGAGGAGCTCTGTCATCGTTGTTGGCCTTTTGCGCAGTAGCTTGTTCCTCAGTGCTTCGTGGAAGCGCAGCCCCTTGATGAAAGCAGAGATAGCCTCGTCGTGGGAAATCTTCGGGATCTTAAGGTGCATATCCGAGAATCGTCGGATGTAGTCGCGCAGAGGTTCGTTTTTCCTATCTCTTATCCTTTCGAGGTCGTACTTGTTCCCAGGCTGCTCGCAGGTGGTGATGAAGTTGTCGATGAAGGCTTGGCGTAGTTCTTCCCAGGAGTCAAAAGAGTCCTCAGGCAGGCCTAGGAGCCACTAGTGACCAGCCTGGTCGATGACTACTGGAAAGTAGTTGGTCATGACGTGCTCATCTCCTGCTGCTGATCGGACGACGATCTCGTAAAAGCGATCCAGTTCTCCGGGTTTTCCTTGCCGTCATATTTTTTGAGTTTCTCAAGCTTGAAATTTCGCGGCCACACGACCTGGCGGAGGTGTGAAGAGAACTGCTTCAGGCCCGGGGGGCCGTGCGTTGCATCGTACTCAATACGACACAAGTTTTCGTGAACTGCTCTCTCCGTGGCGCGCCTGTTGATACGGTCCCGGGCGTCTTTGGGAGGGATGTTGTATCGAAGATCCCTGTACTAGTTTACTTCTTGACCACGCCTGCGATTCTGCTCGTGGTGACCGCCAGTATCCCGACCGCCGTCGTCGCGTCGTGAATCTTTTCGATGATTGTCGGGGGAACGGCTGCGGTGGTGCCTGTTAGGCTGCGGTGAGCTCCGGCTGCGGTGAGTCTGGTCGGAGGTGGCCTCCGTATAGGAGACGGCTTGGACTCTTTTGAGCAGAGTGGCTGTCTGTCCCATTGCGGCGATCAGATGTGCCCGAACGCTGGTTCGGACGCCCTGGCACTCGGGAGTATCAGGAAGCCGATCTAAATTGGCCATGGCGACAGCCACATTGGCGCTTGGCGTTTTATAAACTGGTTGATCCCCGACCATGTTGAAAGCGTCGCTGAGATTATGCGGCGGGATTTGGCGTTCCTCGTCCGCGAGTCGTCGGGCGCGATCGGCGTTACGCTATTCGCGGAGCTGCCTCTGCTCGTCTGTTTCTCCATCAACGACTGGCTCGTCGGCGCTGATATTGAAAACAATGTCTCCTCGCCGGGGTGGGAAGACCAAGAAACGAGAGAAGCCCGGAGGATGTGAAGGCAAATCCAGGTCGTAGTCCTCGTCTTCGGAGTTTATGACTTCGGTGGGGACGGAACCAGTGCTCGAATTTGTGCTGGAAGCCTGGCCATCCTGTGGTTCTCGGATCGTCACCATGTTGACGTAGTGACGAGCAGGTCGACCGTTCCACTTTGGCAGCCAACCCGCTTTGTTGAAAAGGGATTGGATGTGCCGTGAGTAGAGAGAGGCCGAGTTGTTCAGACCACAAGGATAATCTTCCTCCAGGTTAGCCTTGAGCTTGACGGATCGTCCTAAGGGAGTTGAGGTTATCGTCAGAGACGTTCCCAGCCGTTCGTGTGTAATGACACGAGTTGGCCGGTGGGATTTGAAAAAATCCGTTGGGGCGGCTTGATCAGGCTGGCGCAAGATTCCATCTACTAGTTGGGAAGCTTCAAGTAGCTTGGAATCGGCGCGATCAAGTGCTTGGAGAAGGTCCGAGCAGTCGATCTTCTTCCCCTTGTAGAGCGGGAGCGGTGGTCGGGCGCTCGGTGCCGTCATCCGAGTGGTCGGAGCCGACGGAATCTCGCTTTAGTCTATTTGGAGACATAGTTAGTTTTGGTGCAAGATAGGTACACGGTTTGTGCCTAATGCATCTTAGGCTAAGAAACTATTTTGGATGCACCCGATGATACTCCTAGGTAAAGGTGCGTAAGTGGAAGCTCAGTTGTTTGTCTGGATATAGTGCTATTCTTGATGCAAGATAGGTGCACGAATTGCATGGAACGTACCATATGCTTAGAAATCTATTTGGAAGCACCCAGTGGGACTCTTAGATGATGTGTGTCATATAGAATCTCACTTTGGTCTCTTTGGAGATAGAGTTAGTTTTGGTGCAAGATAGGTACACAATTTGTGCCTATTGCACCATAGGCTAAGAAACATTTTGGACGCACATGATGGTACTCTTAGGTAACGGGGCTCAAGTGGAAGCTCGGTTTGGAGATAGTGCTAATCTTGATGCAAGATAGGTGCACGGTTTGCATGGAACGTACCATATGCTCGGAAATCAATTTCGATGCACCCGATACTACTCCTAGATAATGTGTGTCATATAGAATCTCGCTTCGTTCTATTTGGAGACAATGTTAGTTTTGATGTAAGATAGGTGCATGGTTTGCACCTAATGCACCATAGGCTCAGAAACTATTGTGGAAGCACCCGATGATACTCCTAGGTGAAGAGGCTGAAGTGGAAGCTTGGTTTGGTCTCTTTTGAGATAGTGTTAATCTTGATGTACCATATGCTTAGAAATCAGTTTGGACACACTTGATAGAACTCCTAGATGATGTCTGTCATATGGAATCTTGCTTCGGTCCATTTGGAGATAGTGTTAGTTTCGGTGCAAGATAGGTGCACGGTTGGCACCTAATGGACCATAGGGAAACCATTTTGGAGGCACCTGGTGGTACTCCTTGGTGAAGAGGCTCAAGTGAAAGCTTGGTTCAGTTTGTTTAGAGATAGTTCTAATCTTGATGCAAAATAGGCGCACGGTTTGCATGGAACGTACCATATACTCAGAAACCAATTTGGACACACCCGATGGAACTGCTAGATGCACCTGATGGAACTAATAGATGAAGTGTGTCATATGGAATCTCAGTTCAGTCTAGTTGGAGATAGTATTAGTTTCGGT
>NW_018396414.1:295679-300081 GCF_000003195.3 Sorghum bicolor
AGAACTCCTAGATGACGTGTGTCATATAGAATCTCACTTCGGTCTCTTTGGAGATAGTGTTAGTTTCGGTGCAAGATAGGTACACGGTTGGTGCCTAATGCACCATAGGCTAAGAAACTATTTTGGACGCACGCGATGGTACTCCTTGGTGAAGAGGCTCATGTGGAATCTTGGTTCTGTCTGTTTGGAGATAGTTCTAATCTTGATGCAAGATAGGTGCACGGTTTGCATGGAACATACCATATGCTCAGAAATCAATTTGGACACACCCGATGGAACTGTAGATGCACCCGATGGAACTACTAGATGAATTGTATCATATGGAATCTCGCTTTAGTCCAGTTGGAGATAGTATTAGTTTCGGTGCAAGATATGTGCATGGTTTGTGCCCAGTGCACCATAGGATCAGAACCATTGTGGAAGTTCCCAATGGTACTCCTAGGTGAAGAGGCTCAAGTGAAAGCTCGGTTTGGTCTGTTTGGAGATAGTGCTAATCTTGATGCAAGATAGGTATACGTTTGCATGGAACGTACCATATTCTCAGAAATCAATTTGGACGCACCCGATAGAACTCCTAGATCATGTGTGTCATGTGGAATCTTGCTTCATTCTGTTCGGATACAATGTTAGTTTAGGTGCAAGATTGGTGCTTGGTTTGCGCATAATGCACCATAGGCTCGAAAACCCTTATGGAAGCACCCAATAATAGTCCTAGGTGAAGAGCCTCAAGTCAAAGGTCGGTTCGATCTGTTTGGAGATAGTGCTAATCTTTATGGAAGATAGGTGCACGGTTTGAATAGAACATACCATATGCTAAGAAATCCATTTGGATGCACCCCAATAGAACTCCTAGATGACATGTGTCATATGGAATCTCGCTTCAGTCTGTTTGGAGACAGAGTTAGTTTTGGTGCAAGATAGGGACACGGTTTGTGCCTAATGCATCATAGGCTAAGAAACCATTTTTGATGCATCGATGATACTCCTGGGTAAAGAGGCTCAAGTGGAAGCTCAGTTTGGTTTGTTTGGATATAGTGCTAATCTTGATGCAAGATAGGTGCACGAATTGCATGGAACGTACCATATGCTTAGAAATCTATTTAGAAGCACTCAATAGAACTCCTAGATGATGTGTGTCATAAAGAATCTCACTTCAGTCTGTGTGGAGAAAGTGGTGGTTTCGGTGCAAGATAGGTACACGATTTCACCATTTTGGACGCACGTGATGGAACTCCTAGGTAAAGGGGCTCAAGTGGAAGCTCGGTTTTGAGATAGTGATAATCTTGATGCAAGATATGTGCATGAATTGCATAGAACATCCCATATGCTTAGAAATCTATTTGGAAGCACCCAATAGAACTCCTAGATGACGTGTCTCATATAGAATCCCACTTCGGTCTCTTTGGAGGTAGTGTTAGTTTTGGTGCAAGATAGGTACAAGGTTTGTGCCTAATGCACCATAGGCTAAGAAACCATTTTGGACGTACGTGATATTACTCAAGGTAAAGGGGCTCAAGTGGAAGCTCGGTTTGGAGATAGTGCTAACCTTGATGCATGATTTATTGAACGGTTTGCATGGTATGTATAGTACGCTCGGAAATCAATTTTGACACACCCGATAGAACTCCTAGATAATGTGTGTCATATAGAATCTCACTTCGGTCCGTTTGGAGACAATGTTAGTTTCGGTGCAAAATAGGTGCACACTTTGCGCCTAATGCACCATAGGCTCAGAAACCATTATGGAAGCACCAAATGATACTCCTAGGTGAAGAGGATGATGTGGAAGCTTGGTTGAGTCTGTTTGGAGATAGTGCTAATCTTGATGTAAGATAGGTGCACGGTTTACATGGAACAAACCATATGCCTAGATATCAATTTATACGCACCCAATAGAAATCTTAGATGATGTGTGTCATATGGAGTCTCGCTTTGGTCTATTTAGAGACAATGTTAGTTTCAGTGCAAGATAGGTGCACGGTTTGCGCCTAATGCACCATAAGCTCAGACACAATTGTGGAAGCACCCGATGATACTCCTAGGTGAAGAGGCTGATGTGGAAGCTCGGTTCGGTCTGTTTGGAGATAGTGCTAATCTTGATGTAAGATAGGTGCATGGTTTGCATGTAACATACCATATGCCTAGATATCAATTTATACGCACCCAATAGAAATCTTAGATGATGTGTGTCATATGGAGTCTCGCTTTGGTCTATTTAGAGACAATGTTAGTTTCAGTGCAAGATAGGTGCACGGTTTGCGCCTAATGCACTATAGGGTTGAAACCATTGTGGAAGCACCCGATTGTACTCCTAGGTGAAGAGGCTCAAGTGAAAGCTCGGTTTGGTCTGTTTCGATATAGTGCTAATCTTGATGCAAGATAGGTGCATGGTTTGCATGGAACATACCATATGCTCGGAAATCAATTTGGACACACCCGATAGAACTCCTAGATGATGTGCATCATATGGAATTTTGCTTTGGTCCATTTGGAGATAGTGTTAGTTTTGGTGCAAGATAGGTGCACGGTTTGCACCTAATGCACCATAGTCTAAGAAACCATTTTGGACGCACCCAGTGATACTCCTTGGTGAAGAGGCTCAAGTGGAAGCTTGGTTTGGTCTGTTTGGAGATAGTTCTCATCTTGATGTATGATAGGCGCACGATTTGCATGGAACATACCATATGCTTAGAAATCAATGTGGACACACCCGATGGAACTGCTAGAGGCACCCGATGGAACTACTAGCTGAAGTTTGCCATATGGAATCTCGCTTCGGTCCAGTTGAAGATAGTATATTCACAAAAATCAATTTGGACGCACCCGATAGAACTCCTAGATGATGTGTGTCATATTGTATCTCGCTTTGGTCCGTTTGGAGATCGTGTTAGTTTAGGTGCAAGATTGGTGCACGATTTGCGCATGATGCATCATAGGCTCAGAAACTATTGTGGAAGCACCCAATGATACTCCTAGGTGAAGAGGCTCAAGTGGAAGCTTGGTTCGATCTGTTTGGAGATAGAACTAATCTTGATGCAAGATAGGTGCACGGTTTGCAAGGAACGTACCATATGCTCAAAAATCCATTTGGACACACCCAATAGAACTCCTAGATGACATGTGCCATACGGAATCTCGCTTTAGTCTATTTGGAGACATAGTTAGTTTTGGTGCAAGATAGGTACACGGTTTGTGCCTAATGCATCTTAGGCTAAGAAACTATTTTGGATGCACCCGATGATACTCCTAGGTAAAGGTGCGTAAGTGGAAGCTCAGTTGTTTGTCTGGATATAGTGCTATTCTTGATGCAAGATAGGTGCACGTATTGCATGGAACGTACCATATGCTTAGAAATCTATTTGGAAGCACCCAGTGGGACTCTTAGATGATGTGTGTCATATAGAATCTCACTTTGGTCTCTTTGGAGATAGAGTTAGTTTTGGTGCAAGATAGGTACACAATTTGTGCCTATTGCACCATAGGCTAAGAAACATTTTGGACGCACATGATGGTACTCTTAGGTAACGGGGCTCAAGTGGAAGCTCGGTTTGGAGATAGTGCTAATCTTGATGCAAGATAGGTGCACGGTTTGCATGGAACGTACCATATGCTCGGAAATCAATTTCGATGCACCCGATACTACTCCTAGATAATGTGTGTCATATAGAATCTCGCTTCGTTCTATTTGGAGACAATGTTAGTTTTGATGTAAGATAGGTGCATGGTTTGCACCTAATGCACCATAGGCTCAGAAACTATTGTGGAAGCACCCGATGATACTCCTAGGTGAAGAGGCTGAAGTGGAAGCTTGGTTTGGTCTCTTTTGAGATAGTGTTAATCTTGATGTACCATATGCTTAGAAATCAGTTTGGACACACTTGATAGAACTCCTAGATGATGTCTGTCATATGGAATCTTGCTTCGGTCCATTTGGAGATAGTGTTAGTTTCGGTGCAAGATAGGTGCACGGTTGGCACCTAATGGACCATAAGAAACCATTTTGGAGGCACCTGGTGGTACTCCTTGGTGAAGAGGCTCAAGTGAAAGCGTGGTTCAGTTTGTTTAGAGATAGTTCTAATCTTGATGCAAAATAGGCGCACGGTTTGCATGGAACGTACCATATATTCAGAAACCAATTTGGACACACCCGATGGAACTGCTAGATGCACCTGATGGAACTAATAGATGAAGTGTGTCATATGGAATCTCAGTTCAGTCTAGTTGGAGATAGTATTAGTTTCGGTGCAAGATAAGTGTGTTGTTTGTGCCCTGTGCATCGTAGGCTTAGAAACTGTTGTAGAAGTTCCCGATGGTACTCCTAGGTGAAGAGGCTCAAGTGAAAGCTTGGGTTGCTGTCTCTGTCATGCGGATTGAGAGATCGATTGCTTCGGTGATCTTGAAG
>NW_018396414.1:300351-305255 GCF_000003195.3 Sorghum bicolor
TTCTCGTTTAGACTCGATAGAGACCTTGCCTCCGAGCATGGAATGACCACATCAGTAGGACTGACATACAGTGTCGTGGGTCCCTATCCTGGTCTTCGTCCTGGTCTTCGTGGTCGCGCCCATCTTGTTTCCTGTTTCTCTTGGAGGGATCGTCTTGAGCAGCCCGCCGCGTATAGATGCTTTTGAGGACGCGGCATTCTTCCATGGTGTGGTTGGATTTTGGATGCAGTTGGCATGGTCCCTTCAACGTCTTGTTGTAGTCTTCTTGGTAATCCCGCCGTCCGTTGGGGCGCTTGACCGTATTCACCTCGTGGTCGTGATCGCGAGGGTGCTTGCCTCTGAAATTGCCGCGGTTGTCGCGGCGCTTGTCCTAGCCCTCTCTGTGGTCCCGGTTATCGGGGCGGCGATGGTTCCTGTTGTCGAAGCGGCCGCGACTATCGTCACGCCGAGAAGGCTAGTCGGGACCTCTGGTGTCATCTCGGATGAGTTTTTCTGCGTCATCGGCGTCGGCATAATTTTTGGCCGTGGCGAGGAGCTCTGTCATCGTTGTTGGCCTTTTGCGCAGTAGCTTGTTCCTCAGTGCTTCATGGAAGCGCAGCCCCTTGATGAAAGTAGAGATAGCCTCGTCGTGGGAAATCTTCGGGATCTTAAGGTGCATATCCGAGAATCGTCGGATGTAGTCGCGCAGAGGTTCGTTTTTCCTATCTCTTATCCTTTCAAGGTCGTACTTGTTCCCAGGCTGCTCGCTGGTGGCGATGAAGTTGTCGATGAAGGCTTGGCGTAGTTCTTCCCAGGAGTCGAAAGAGTCCTCAGGCAGGCCTAGGAGCCACTAGTGACCAGCCTGGTCGATGACTACTGGAAAGTAGTTGGTCATGACGTGCTCATCTCCTGCTGCTGATCGGACGGCGATCTCGTAAAAGTGATCCAGTTCTCTGGGTTTTCCTTGCCGTCATATTTTTTGAGTTTCTCAAGCTTGAAATTTCGCGGCCACACGACCTGGCGGAGGTGTGAAGAGAACTGCTTCAGGCCCGGGGGGCCGTGCGTTGCATCGTACTCAATACGACGCAAGTTTTCGTGAACTGCTCTCTCCGTGGCGCGCCTGTTGATACGGTCCCGGGCGTCTTTGGGAGGGATGTTGTATCGAAGATCCCTGTACTGGTTTACTTCTTGACCACGCCTGCGATTCTGCTCGTGGTGACCGCCAGTATCCCGACCGCCGTCGTCGCGTCGTGAATCTTTTCGATGATTGTCGGGGGAACGGCTGCGGTGGTGCCTGTTGGGCTGCGGTGAGCTCCGGCTGCGGTGAGTCTGGTCGGAGGTGGCCTCCGTATAGGAGACGGCTTGGACTCTTTTGAGCAGAGTGGCTGTCTGTCCCATTGCGGCGATCAAATGTGCCCGAACGCTGGTTCGGACGCCCTGGCACTCGGGAGTATCAGGAAGCCGATCTAAATTGGCCATGGCGACAGCCACATTGGCGCTTGGCATTTTATAAACTGGTTGATCCCCGACCATGTTGAAAGCGTCGCTGAGATTATGCGGCGGGATTTGGCGTTCCTCGTCCGCGAGTCGTCGGGCGCGATCGGCGTTACGCTATTCGCGGAGCTGCCTCTGCTCGTCTGTTTCTCCATCAACGACTAGCTCGTCGGCGCTGATATTGAAAACAATGTCTCCTCGCCGGGGTGGGAAGACCAAGAAACGAGAGAAGCCCGGAGGATGTGAAGGCAAATCCAGGTCATAGTCCTCGTCTTCGGAGTTTATGACTTCGGTGGGGACGGAACCAGTGCTCGAATTTGTGCTGGAAGCCTGGCCATCCTGTGGTTCTCGGATCGTCACCATGTTGACGTAGTGACGAGCAGGTCGACCATTCCACTTTGGCAGCCAACCCGCTTTGTTGAAAAGGGATTGGATGTGCCGTGAGTAGAGAGAGGCCGAGTTGTTCAGACCGCAAGGATAATCTTCCTCCAGGTTAGCCTTGAGCTTGACGGATCGTCCTGAGGGAGTTGAGGTTATCGTCAGAGACGTTCCCAGCCGTTCGTGTGTAATGACACGAGTTGGCCGGTGGGATTTGAAAAAATCCATTGGGGCGGCTTGATCAGGCTGGCGCAAGATTCCATCTACTACTTGGGAAGCTTCAAGTAGCTTGGAATCGGCGCGATCAAGTGCTTGGAGAAGGTCCGAGCAGTCGATCTTCTTCCCCTTGTAGAGCGGGAGCGGTGGTCGGGCGCTCGGTGCCGTCATCCGAGTGGTCGGAGCCGACGGAATCTCGCTTTAGTCTATTTGGAGACATAGTTAGTTTTGGTGCAAGATAGGTACACGGTTTGTGCCTAATGCATCTTAGGCTAAGAAACTATTTTGGATGCACCCGATGATACTCTTAGGTAAAGGTGCGTAAGTGGAAGCTCAGTTGTTTGTCTGGATATAGTGCTATTCTTGATGCAAGATAGGTGCACGAATTGCATGGAACGTACCATATGCTTAGAAATCTATTTGGAAGCACCCAGTGGGACTCTTAGATGATGTGTGTCATATAGAATCTCACTTTGGTCTCTTTGGAGATAGAGTTAGTTTTGGTGCAAGATAGGTACACAATTTGTGCCTATTGCACCACAGGCTAAGAAACATTTTGGACGCACATGATGGTACTCTTAGGTAACGGGGCTCAAGTGGAAGCTCGGTTTGGAGATAGTGCTAATCTTGATGCAAGATAGGTGCACGGTTTGCATGGAACGTACCATATGCTCGGAAATCAATTTCGATGCACCCGATACTACTCCTAGATAATGTGTGTCATATAGAATCTCGCTTCGTTCTATTTGGAGACAATGTTAGTTTTGATGTAAGATAGGTGCATGGTTTGCACCTAATGCACCATAGGCTCAGAAACTATTGTGGAAGCACCCGATGATACTCCTAGGTGAAGAGGCTGAAGTGGAAGCTTGGTTTGGTCTCTTTTGAGATAGTGTTAATCTTGATGTACCATATGCTTAGAAATCAGTTTGGACACACTTGATAGAACTCCTAGATGATGTCTGTCATATGGAATCTTGCTTCGGTCCATTTGGAGATAGTGTTAGTTTCGGTGCAAGATAGGTGCACGGTTGGCACCTAATGGACCATAAGAAACCATTTTGGAGGCACCTGGTGGTACTCCTTGGTGAAGAGGCCCAAGTGAAAGCTTGGTTCAGTTTGTTTAGAGATAGTTCTAATCTTGATGCAAAATAGGCGCACGGTTTGCATGGAACGTACCATATACTCAGAAACCAATTTGGACACACCCGATGGAACTGCTAGATGCACCTGATGGAACTAATAGATGAAGTGTGTCATATGGAATCTCAGTTCAGTCTAGTTAGAGATAGTATTAGTTTCGGTGCAAGATAAGTGTTTTGTTTGTGCCCTGTGCACCGTAGGCTCAGAAACTGTTGTAGAAGTTCCCGATGGTACTCCTAGGTGAAGAGGCTCAAGTGAAAGCTCGGTTTTGTCTATTTGGAGATAGTGCTAATCTTGAAGCAAGATAGGTGTATGGTTTGCATGAAACGTACCATATTCTCAGAAATCAATTTAGATGTACCTGATAGAACTCCTAGATGATGTGTGTCATATGGAATCTCGCTTCGGTCCGTTTGGAGTCAGCGTTAGTTTAGGTGCACCTGATGCATCATAGGCTAAGAAACCATTTTGGATGCACCTGATGATACTTCTAGGTAAAGGGGCTCATGTGGAAGCTCAGTTTGCTTTTGTTTGGAGATAGTGCTAATCTTGATGCAAGATAGGTGCACGAATTGCCTGGAACGTACCATATGCTTCGAAATATATTTTGAAGCACCAAATAGAACTCGTAGATGATGTGTGTCATATAGAATCTCACTTCGGTCTCTTTGGAGATAGTGTTAGTTTCGGTACAAGATAGGTACACGGTTTGTGCCTAATGCACCATAGGCTAAGAAACTATTTTGGACGCACACGATGGTACTCCTTGGTGAAGAGGCTCAAGTGGAGTCTTGGTTCTGTCTGTTTGGAGATAGTTCTAATCTTGATGTAAGATAGGTGCACGGATTGTATGGAACATACCATATGCTCAGAAATCAATTTGGACAAACCCGATGGAACTGTAGATGGACCTGATGGAACTACTGATGAAGTGTATCATATGGAATCTCGCTTCGGTCTAGTTGGAGATAGTATTAGTTTCGGTGCAAGATAGTTGCATGGTTTGTGCCCAGTGCACCATAGGATCAGAACCATTGTTGAAGTTCCCGATGGTACTCCTAGCTGAAGAGGCTCAAGTGAAAGCTCGGTTCGGTCTATTTAGAGATAGTGCTAATCTTGATGAAAGATAGGTGTACAGTTTGCATGGAACGTACCATATTCTCAGAAATCAATTTGGAAGCACCCAATAGAACTTCTAGATCATGTGTGTCATATGGAATCTCCCTTCAATCTGTTTGGAGACAGTGATAGTTTAGGTGTAAGATTGGTGCATGGTTTGTGCATAATGCACCATAGGCTCAGAAACCATTATGGAAGACCCCGATGATAATCCTAGGTGAAGAGGCTCAAGTGGAAGATCGGTTCGATCTGTTTGGAGGTAGTGCTAATCTTGATGCAAGATAGGTGCACGGTTTGCATGGAACATACCATATGCTAAGAAATCCATTTGGACGCACCCCAATAGAACTCCTAGATGACATGTGTCATATGGAATCTCGCTTCAGTCTGTTTGGAGACAGAGTTAGTTTTGGTGCAAGATAGGTACACAGTTTGGGCCTAAGGCATCATAGGCTAAGAAACCATTTTGGATGCACCCGATGATACTCCTGGGTAAAGGTGCTAAAGTGGAAGCTCAGTTTGCTTTGTTTGGAGATAGTGCTAATCTTGATGCAAGATATGTGCACAAATTGCCG
>NW_018396415.1:0-5843 GCF_000003195.3 Sorghum bicolor
AGTGGAAGGTCGGTTCGATCTGTTCGGAGATAGTGCTAATCTTGATGCAAGATAGGTGCATGGTTTGCATGGAACATACCATATGCTAAGAAATCCATTTGGACGCACCCGAATAGAACTCCTAGATGACATGTGTCATATGGAATCTCGCTTCGGTCTGTTTGGAGACAGAGTTAGTTTTGGAGCAAGATATTTACACAGTTTGCGCCTAATGCATCATAGGCTAAGAAACCATTTTGGATGCACCCGATGATACTCCTGGGTAAAGGGGCTCAAGTGGAAGCTCAGTTTGCTTTTGTTTGGAGATAGTGCTAATCTTGATGCAAGATAGGTGCACGAATTGCATGGAACATACCATATGTTTCGAAATATAATTGGAAACACCCAATAGAACTCCTAGATGACGTGTGTCATATAGAATCTCACTTCGGTCTCTTTGGAGATAGTGTTAGTTTCGGTGCAAGATAGGTATACGGTTTGTGCCTAATGCACCATAGGCTAAGAAACTATTTTGGACGCACACGAGGGTACTCCTTGGGGAAGAGGCTCAAGTGGAATCTTTGTTCTGTCTGTTTGGAGATAGTTCTAATCCTGATGCAAGATAGGTGCACAGTTTGCATGGAACATACCATATGCTCAGAAATCAATTTGGACAAACCCGATGGAACTGTAGATGCACCCAATGGAACTACTAGAGGAAGTGTATCATATGGAATCTCACTTCGGTCCAGTTGGAGATAGTATTAGTTTCGGTGCAAGATAGTTGCATGGTTTGTGCCTAGTGCACCATAGGCTCAAAAATCATTGTGGAAGTTCCTGATGGTACTCCTAGGTGAAGAGGCTCAAGTGAAAGTTCGGTTCGGTCTATTTGGAGATAGTGCTAATCTTGATGAAAGATAGGTGTATGGTTTGCATGGAACGTACCATATTCTCAGAAATCAATTTGGACGCACCCGATAGAACTCCTAGATGACGTGTGTCATATAGAATCTCACTTCGGTCTCTTTGTAGATAGTGTTAGTTTCGGTGCAAGATAGGTATACGGTTTGTGCCTAATGCACCATAGGCTAAGAAACTATTTTGGACACCCAAGATGGTACACCTTGGTGAAGAGGCTCAAGTGGAATCTTTGTTCTGTCTGTTTTTAGATAGTTCTAATCTTGATTCAAGATAGGTGCACGGTTTGCATAGAACATACCATATGCTCAGAAATCAATTTGGACAAACCCGATGGAACTGTAGATGCACCCGATGGAACTACTAGATGAAGTGTATCATATGGAATCTCGCTTCGGTCCAGTTGGAGATAGTGTTAGTTTAGGTGCAAGATTGGTGCATGGTTTGCGCATAATGCACCATAGGCTCGAAAACCATTATGGAAGCACCCGATAATACTCCTAGGTGAAGAGGCTCAAGTGAAAGGTCGGTTCGATCTCTTTGGAGATAGTGCTAATCTTGATGCAAGATAGGTGCACGGTTTGCATGGTACATACCATATGCTAAGAAATCCATTTGGATGCACCCTAATAGAACTCCTAGATGACATGTGTCATATGGATTCTCGCTTCGGTCTGTTTGGAGACAGAGTTAGTTTTGGTGCAAGATAGGTACACAGTTTGTGCCTAATGCATCATAGGCTAAGAAACCATTTTGGGTGCACCCGATGATACTCTTGGGTAAAGGGGCTCAAGTGGAATCTCAGTTTGCTTTTGTTTAGAGATAGTGCAAATCTTGATGCAAGATAGGTGCATGAATTGCATGGAACGTACCTTATGCTTCGAAATATATTTGGAAGCACCCAATAGAACTCCTAGATGACGTGGTTCATATAGAATCTCACTTCGGTCTCTTTGGAGATAGTGTTAGTTTCGGTGCAAGATAGGTACACAGTTTGTGCCTAATGCACCATAGGCTAAGAAACTATTTTGGACGCACACGATGGTACTCCTTGGTGAAGAGGTTCAAGTGGAATCTTGGTTCTATCTGTTTGGGGATAGTTCTAATCTTGATGCAAGATAGGCGCACTGTTTGCATGGAACATACCATATGCTCAGAAATCAATTTGGACAAACCCGATGGAACTGTAGATGCACCCGATGGAAATACTAGAGGAAGTGTGTCATATGGAATCTCCCTTCGGTCCAGTTGGAGATAGTATTAGTTTTGATGCAAGATAGTTGCATGGTTTGTGCCCAGTGAACCATAGGCTCAAAAATCATTGTGGAAGTTCCCGATGGTACTCCTAGGTGAAGAGGCTCAAGTGAAAGCTCGGTTCGGTCTGTTTGGAGATACTGCTAATCTTGATGCAAGATAGGTATACTGTTTGCATGGAACGTACCATATTCTCAGAAATCAATTTGGAGGCACCCGATAGAACTAGATCATGTGTGTCATATGGAGTCTCGCTTCAATCTGTTTGGAGACAGTGTTAGCTTAGGTGCAAGATTGGTGCATGGTTTGCGCATAATGCACCATAGGCTCAGAAACCATTATGGAAGCACCCGATAATATTCCTAGGTGAAGAGGCTCATGTGGAAGGTCGGTTCAATCTTTTTGGAGATAGTGCCAATCTTGATGCAAACCCGATGGAACTGTAGATGCATCCAATGAAACTACTAGATGAAGTGCATCATATGGAATCTTGCTTCGGTCTAGTTGGAGAAAGTATTAGTTTCGGTGCAAGATAGGTGCATGGTTTGAGCATAATGCACCATAGGCTCGGAAACCATTGTGGAACTACTAGATGAAGTATATCATATGGAATCTCGCTTCAGTCCAGTTGGAGTAGTATTAGTTTTGGTGCAAGATAGTTGCATGGTTTGTGCCCAGTGCACCATAGGCTCAGAAATCATTATGAAAGCACCCGATGATATTCCTAGGTGAAGAGGCTCAAGTGGAAGGTCGGTTCGATCTGTTTGGAGATAGTGCTAATATTGATGCAAGATAGGTGCACGGTTTGCATGGAACATACCATATGCTAAGAAATCCATTTGGACGCACCCCAATATAACTCCTAGATGACATGTGTCATATAGAATCTCGCTTCGGTCTGTTTGGAGACAGAGTTAGTTTTACTGCAAGATAGGTACACAGTATGCGCCTAATGCATCATAGGCTAAGAAACCATTTTGGATGCACCCGATGATACTCCTGGGTAAAGGGGCTCAAGTGCAAGCACAGTTTGCTTTTGTTTGGAGACAGTGCTAATTTTGATGCAAGATTGGTGCACGAATTGCATCGAACGTACTATATGCTTAGAAATATATTTGGAAGCACCCGATAGAACTCCTAGATGATGTGTGTCATATAGAATCTCACTTCGGTCTCTTTGTAGATAGTGTTAGTTTTGGTGCAAGATAGGTATACGGTTTGTGCCTAATGCACCATAGGCTAAGAAACTATTTTGGACGCACAAGATGGTACTCCTTGGTGAAGAGGCTCAAGTGGAATCTTGATTCTGTCTGTTTGGAGATAGTTCTAATCTTGATGCAAGATAGGTGCACGGTTTGCATGGAACATACCATATGCTCAGAAATCAATTTGGACAAACCCGATGGAACTGTAGATGCACCCGATGGAACTACTAGATGAAGTGTATCATATGGAATCTCGCGTCAGTTGAGTTGGAGATAGTGTTAGTTTAGGTGCAAGATTGGTGCATGGTTTGCGCATAATGCACCATAGGCTCGGAAACCATTATGGAAGCACTCGATAATACTCCTAGGTGAAGAGGGTCAAGTCGAAGGTCGGTTCGATCTGTTTGGAGATAGTGCTAATCTTGATGCAAGATAGGTGCACGGTTTGCATGGAACATACCATATGCTAAGAAATCCATTTGGACGCACCCCAATAGAACTCCTAGATGACATGTGTCATATGGATTCTTGCTTCGGTCTGTTTGGAGACAGAGTTAGTTATGGTGCAAGATAGGTACACAGATTGTGCCTAATGCATCATAGGCTAAGAAACAATTTTGGATGCACCCGATGATACTCCTAGGTAAAGGGGCTCAAGTGGAAGCTCAGTTTGCTTTTATTTGGACATAGTGCTAATCTTGATGCAAGATAGGTGCATAAATTGCATGGAACGTACCATATGCTTCGAAATATATTTGGAAGCACCCAATAGAACTCCTAGATGACGTGTGTCATATAGAATCTCACTTCGGTCTCTTTGGAGATAGTGTTAGTTTTGGTGCAAGATAGGTACACGGTTTGTGCCTAATGCACCATAGGCTAAGAAACTATTTTAGACGCACACGATGGTTGTCCTTGGTGAAGAGGCTCAAGTGGAATCTTGGTTCTGTTTGTTTGGAGATATTTCTAATCTTGATGCAAGATAGGTGCACGGTTTGCATGGAACATACCATATGCTCAGAAATCAATTTGGACAAACCCGATGGAACTATAGATGCATCCAATGGAACTACTAGATGAAGTGCATCATATGGAATCTCACTTCGGTCTCTTTGTAGATAGTGTTAGTTTTGGTGCAAGATAGGTACACGGTTTGTGCCTAATGCACCATAGGCTAAGAAACTATTTTGGACGCACAAGATGGTACTCCTTGGTGAAGAGGCTCAAGTGAAAGCTCGGTTTGGTCTATTTTCATATAGTGCTAATCTCGATGCAAGATAGGTGCATGGTTCGCATGGAACGTACCATATGCTCAGAAATCAATTTGGACACACTCGATGGAACTGCTAGATGCACCCGATGGAACTACTAGGTGAAGTGTGTCATATAGAATCTCACTTCGGTCTCTTCGTAGATAGTGTTAGTTTTGGTGCAATATAGGTACACGGTTTGTGCCTAATGCACCATAGGCTAAGAAACTATTTTGGACGCACAAGATGGTACTCCTTGGTGAAGAGGCTCAAGTGAAAGCTCAGTTTGGTCTATTTGGAGATAGTGCTAATCATGATGCAAGATAGGTGTACGTTTGCATGGAACGTACCATATTCTCGGAAATCAATTTGGACGCACCCGATAGAACTCCTAGATCATGTGTGTCATGTGGAATCTTGCTTCAATCTGTTCGGATACAATGTTAGTTTAGGTGCAAGATTGGTGCATGGTTTGCGCATAATGCACCATAGGCTCGGAAACCATTATGGAAGCACCCGATAATAGTCCTAGGTGAAGAGGCTCAAGTCGAAGGTCGGTTCGATCTGTTTGGCGATAGTGCTAAACTTGATGGAAGATAGGTGCACGGTTTGAATGGAACATACCATATGCTAAGAAATCCATTTGGACGCACCCCAATAGAACTCCTAGATGACATGTGTCATATGGAATCTCGCTTCGGTCTGTTTGGAGACAGAGTTAGTTTTGGTGCAAGATAGGTACACGGTTTGTGCCTAATGCATCATAGGCTAAGAAACCATTTTGGATGCATCCGATGATACTCCTGGGTAAAGAGGCTCAAGTGGAAGCTCAGTTTGGTTTGTTTGGATATAGTGCTAATCTTGATGCAAGATAGGTGCACAAATTGCATGGAACGTACCATATGCTTAGAAATCTATTTAGAAGCACCCAATAGAACTCCTAGATGATGTGTGTCATATAGAATCTCACTTCAGTCTATGTGGAGAAAGTGTTAGTTTCGGTGCAAGATAGGCACGCGATGGTACTCCTAGGTAAAGGGGCTCAAGTGGAAGCTCGGTTTTGAGATAGTGATAATCTTGATGCAAGATAGGTGCACGAATTGCATAGAACATCCCATATGCATAGAAATCTGGAAGCACAGAATAGAACTCCTAGATGACGTGTGTCATATAGAATCCCACTTCGGTCTCTTTGGAGATAGTGTTAGTTTTGGTGCAAGATAGGTACAAGGTTTGT
>NW_018396415.1:5943-94189 GCF_000003195.3 Sorghum bicolor
CTCCTAGGTAAAGGGGTTCAACTGGAAGCTCGGTTTGGAGATAGTGCTAATCTTGATGCATGATTTATTGAACGGTATGCATGGAATGTACAATATGTTCGGAAATCAATTTTGACACACCCGATAGAACTCCTAGATAATGTGTGTCATATAGAATCTCGCTTCGGTCTATTTAGAGACAATGTTAGTTTCGGTGCAAGATAGGTGCACAGTTTGCGCCTAATGCACCATAGGGTCAGAAACCATTGTGGAAGCACCAGATGGTACTCCTAGATTAAGAGGCTCAAGTGAAAGCTCGGTTTGGTCTGTTTTGATATGGTGCTAATCTCGATGCAAGATAGGTGCATGGTTTGCATGGAACGTACCATATGCTCCGAAATCAATTTGGACACACCCGATGGAACTGCTAGATGCACTCGACGGAACTACTAGGTGAAGTGTGTCATATGGAATCTCGCTTTGGTCCAGTTGGAGATAGTATTAGTTTCGGTGCAAGATAAGTGCATTGTTTGTGCTCAGTGCACTATAGGCTCAGAAAACCATTGTGGACGTTCCCAATGGTACTCTTAGGTGAAGAGGCTCAAGTGAAAGCTCGACTCGGTCTGTTTGGAGATAGTGCTAATCTTGATGCAAGATAGGTGTATGATTTGCATGGAACGTACCATATTCTCGAAAATTAATTTGGACGCACCCGATAGAACTCCTAGATGTTGTGTGTCATATGGAATCTCGCTTCAATCTGTTTGGAGACAGTTTAGGTGCAAGATTGGTGCATGGTCTGCGCATAATGCACCATAGGCTCACAAACCATTGTGGAAGCACCCGATGATACTCCTAGGTGAAGAGGCTCAAGTGGAAGGTCGGTTCGATCTGTTTGGAGATACTGCTAATCTTGATGCAAGATGGGTGCACGGTTTGCATGGAACGTACCATATGCTAAGAAACTCATTTGGACGCACCCCAATAGAACTCCTAGATGACATGTGTCATATGGAATCTCGCTTCGGTCTGTTTGGAGACAAAGTTAGTTTTGGTGCAAGATAGGTACACAGTTTGCGCCTAATGCATCATAGGCTAAGAAACCATTTTGGATGTACCCGATGATACTCCTGGGTAAAGGGGCTCAAGTGGAAGCTCAGTTTGGTCTGTTTGGAGATAGTGCTAATCTTGATGAATTATAGGTGCATGAATTGCATGGAATGTACCATATGCTTAGAAATCTATTTGGAAGCACCCAATAGAACTCCTAGATGACGTGTGTCATATAAAATCTCACTTCGGTCTCTTTGGAGATAGTGTTAGTTTCGGTGCAAGATAGGTACACGGTTTGTGCCTATTGCACCATAGGCTAAGAAGCTGTTTTGGACGCACGTGATGTTACTCCTAGGTAGAGGGGCTCAAGTAGAAGCTCGATTTGGATATAGTGCTAAATCTTGATGCAAGATAGGTGCACGGTTTGCATGGAACGTTCCATATGCTCGAAAATCAATTTCGACGCACCCGATAGAACTCCTAGATAATGTGTGTCATATAGAATCTCGCTTCGGTCCGTTTGGAGACAATGTTAGTATCAGTGAAAGATAGGTACACGGTTTGCGCCTAATGCACCATAAGCTCAGACACCATTGTGGAAGCACACGATGATACTCCTAGGTGAAGAGGCTGATGTGGAAGCTCGGTTCGGTCTATTTGGAGATAGTGCTAATCTTGATGTAAGATAGGTGCACGGTTTGCATGTAACATACCATATGCTTAGAAATCAATTTATACGCACCCAATAGAACTCTTAGATGATGTGTGTCATATGGAGTCTCGCTTTGGTCTATTTAGAGACAATGTTAGTTTCAGTGCAAGATAGGTGCACGGTTTGCGCCTAATGCACCATTGGGTCAAAACCATTATGGAATCACCCGATTGTACTCCTAGGTGAAGAGGCTCAGGTGAAAGCTCGGTTTGGTCTGTTTTGATATAGTGCTAATCTTGATGCAAGATTGGTGCATGGTTTGCATGGAACATACCATATGCTCGGAAATCAATTTGGACCCACCGATAGAACTCCTAGATGATGTGGGTCATATGGAATTTTGCTTTGGTCCATTTGGAGATAGTGTTAGTTTTGGCGCAAGATAGGTGCACGGTTTGCACCTAATGCACCATAGTCTAAGAAACCATTTTGGACGCACCCGATGGTACTCCTTGGTGAAGAGGCTCAAGTGGAAGCTTGGTTTGGTCTCTTTGGAGATAGTTGTCATCTTGATGTATGATAGGCGCACGATTTGCATGGAACATACCATATGCTTAGAAATCAATGTGTACACACCTGATGGAACTGCTAGTAGCACCCGATGGAACTACTAGTTGAAGTTTGCCATATGGAATCTCGCTTCGGTCCAGTTGAAGATAGTATATTCACAAAAATCAATTTGGACGCACCCGATAGAACTCCTAGATGATGTGTGTCATATTGTATCTCGCTTTGGTCCGTTTGGAGATAGTGTTAGTTTAGGTGCAAGATTGGTGCACGATTTGCGCATGATGCATCATAGGCTCAGAAACTATTGTGGAAGCACCCAATGATACTCCTAGGTGAAGAGGCTCAAGTGGAAGCTTGGTTCGATCTGTTTGGAGATAGTACTAATCTTGATGCAAGATAGGTGCACGGTTTGCAAAGAACGTACCATATGCTCAAAAATCCATTTGGACACACCCATGAGAACTCCTAGATGACATGTGCCATACGGAATCTCGCTTCAGTCTATTTGGAGACATAGTTAGTTTTGGTGCAAGGTAGGTACACGGTTTGTGCCTAATGCATCTTAGGCTAAGAAACTATTTTGGATGCACCCGATGATACTCCTAGGTAAAGGTGCATAAGTGGAAGCTATGCAAGATAGGTGCACGAATTGCATGGAACATACCATATGCTTAGAAATCTATTTGGAAGCACCCAGTGGAACTCCTAGATGATGTGTGTCATATAGAATCTCACTTTGGTCTCTTTGGAGATAGAGTTAGTTTTGGTGCAAGATAGGTACACAGTTTGTGCCTATTGCACCATAGGCTAAGAAACATTTTGGACGCACATGATGGTACTCTTAGGTAACGGGGCTCAAGTGCAAACTCGGTTTGGAGATAGTGCTAATCTTGATGCAAGATAGGTGCACGGTTTGCATGGAACGTACCATATGCTCGGAAATCAATTTCGATGCACCCGATACTACTCCTAGATAATGTGTGTCATATAGAATCTCGCTTCGTTCTGTTTGGAGACAATGCTAGTTTTGATGCAAGATAGGTGCATGGTTTGCACCTAATGCACCGTAGGGTCAGAAACTATTGTGGAAGCACCCGATGATACTCCTAGGTGAAGAGGCTGAAGTGGAAGCTTGGTTTGGTCTCTTTTGAGATAGTGCTAATCTTGATGTCAGATAGGTGTACGGTTTGCATGGATCATAACATATGCTTAGAAATCAATTTGAACACACTTGATAGAACTCCTAGATGATGTCTGTCATATGGAATCTTGCTTCGGTCCATTTGGAGATAGTGTTAGTTTCGGTGCAAGATAGGTGCATGGTTGGCACCTAATGGACCAGAAGAAACCACTTTGGAGACACCTGGTGGTACTCCTTGGTGAAGAGGCTCAAGTGAAAGCTTGGTTCAGTCTGTTTAGAGATAGTTCTAATCTTGATGCAAAATAGGCGCACGGTTTGCATGGAACATACCATATGCTCAAAAATCAATTTGGACACACCTGATGGAACTGCTAGATGCAGCTGATGCAACTAATAGATGAAGTGTGTCATATGGAATCTCAGTTCAGTCTAGTTGGAGATAGTATTAGTTTCGGTGCAAGATAGGTGTGTTGTTTGTGCCCAGTGCACCATAGGCTCAGAAACTGTTGTAGAAGTTCCCGATGGTACTCCTAGGTGAAGAGGCTCAAGTGAAAGCTCAGTTTTGTCTATTTGGAGATAGTGCTAATCTTGAAGCAAGATAGGTGTATGGTTTGCATGGAACGTACCATATTCTCAGAAATCAATTTGGATGTACCTGATAGAACTCCTAGATGATGTGTGTCATATGGAATCTCGCTTCGATCCGTTTGGAGTCAGCGTTAGTTTAGGTGCAAAATTGATGCACGGTTTACACATAATGCTCCATAAGCTCAGAAACCATTATGGAAGCACCCGATAATACTCCTAGGTGAAGAGGCTCAAGTTGAAGCTCAGTTCGATCTGTTTGGAGATAGTGCTAATCTTGATGCAAGATAGGTGCACGGCTTGCATGGAACATACGATATGCTTAGAAATCCATTTGGACGACCCAATAGAACTCCTAGATGACATGTGTCATATCGAATCTCGCTTCGGTCTATTTAGAGACAGTTTGTTTTGGTGCAAGATAGGTACACGGTTTGCGCCTAATGCATCATAGGCTTAGAAACCATTTTGGATGCACCCGATGATATTCCTAGGTAAAGGGGCTCAAGTGGAAGCTCAGTTTGGTTTGTTTGGATTTAGTGCTAATCTTGATGCAAGGTAGGTGCCCGAATTGCATGGAACGTACCATATGCTTAGAAATCTATTTGGAAGCGCCCTATAGAACTCCTAGGTGATGTGTGTCATATAGAATCTCACTTCGTCTCTTTGGAGATAGTGTTAGTTTTGGTGCAAGATAGGTGCACGGTTTGTGCCTAATGCACCATAGGCTAAGAAACCATTTTGGACGCACGCGATGGTACTCCTAGGTAAAGGGGCTCAAGTGGAAGCTTGGTTTGGAGATAGGTGCACGGTTTGCATAGAACATACCATATGCTCAAAAATCAATAGGTGCACGGTTTGCATAGAACATACCATATGCTTAGAAATATATTTGGAAGCACCCAATAGAACTCCTAGATGATGTGTGTCATATGGAAGCTCGCTTTGGTCTGCTCGGGGACAATGTTAGTTTCGGTGCGAGATAGGTGCACGGTTTGTGCCAAATGCACCATAGGCTAAGAAACTATTTTGGATGCACGCGATGGTACTCCTTGGTGAAGAGGCTCATGTGGAACCTTGGTTCTATCTGTTTGGAGATAGTTCTAATCTTGATGCAAGATAGGTGCACGGTTTGCATGGAACATACCATATGCTCAGAAATCAATTTGGACACACCGGATGGAACTGTAGATGCACCCGATGGAACTACTAGATGAAGTGTATCATATGGAATCTCGCTTCGGTCTAGTTGGAGATAGTATTAGTTTCGGTGCAAGATAGTTGCATGGTTTGTGCCCAGTGCACCATAGGCTCAGAAATCGTTGTGGAAGTTCCGGATGGTACTCCTAGGTGAAGAGGCTCAAGTGAAAGCTCGGTTCGGTCTGTTTGGTGATAGTGCTAATCTTGACGAAAGATAGGTGTACGGTTTGCATGGAACGTACCGTATTCTCAGAAATCAATTTGGATGCACCCGATAGAAGTCCTAGATCATGTGTGTCATATGGAATCTTGCTTCAATCTGTTTGGAGACAGTTTAGGTGCAAGATTGGTGCATGGTTTGCGCATAATGCACCATAGGCTCGGAAACCATTATGGAAGCACCCGATAGTACTCCTAGGTGAAGAGGCTCAAGTTGAAGGTCGGTTCGATCTGTTTGGAGATAGTGCTAATCTTGATGCAAGATAGGTGAACGGTTTTCATGGAACATACCATATGCTAAGAAATCTATTTGGATGCATCGCAATAGAACTCCTAGATGACATGTGTCATATGGAATCTCGCTTTGGTTTATTTGGAGACAGAGTTAGTTTTGGTGCAAGATAGGTACACAGTTTGCGCCTAATGCATCATAGGCTAAGAAACCATTTTGGATGCACCCGATGATACTCCTGGGTAAAGGGGCTCAAGTGGAAGCTCAGTTTGCTTTGTTTGGAGATAGTGCTAATCTTGATGCAAGATAGGTGCACGAATTGCATCGAACGTACCTTATGCTTAGAAATATATTTGGAAGCACCCAATAGAACTCCTAGATGATGTGTGTCATATAGAATCTCACTTCGGTCTCTTTGGAGATAGTGTTAGTTTCGGTGCAAGATAGGTACACGGTTTGTGCCAAATGCACCATAGGCTAAGAAACTATTTTGGACGCACGCGATGGTACTCCTTGGTGAAGAGGCTCATGTGGAACCTTGGTTCTGTGTATTTGAAGATAGTTCCAATCTTGATGCAAGATAGGTGCACGGTTTGCATGGAACATACCATATGCTCAGAAATCAATTTGGACACACCCGATGGAACTGTAGATGCACCCGATGGAACTACTAGATGAAGTGTATCATATGGAATCTCGCTTCAGTCCAGATGGAGATAATATTAGTTTTGGTGCAAGATAGTTGCATGGTTTGTGCCCAGTGCACCATAGGCTCAGAAATCGTTGTGGAAGTTCCCGATGGTACTCCTAGGTGAAGAGGCTCAAGTGAAAGCTCGGTTCGGTCTGTTTGGAGATAGTGCTAATCTTGATGAAAGATAGGTGTACGGTTTGCATTGAACGTACCGTATTCTCAGAAATCAATTTGGACGCACTCGATAGAACTCCTAGATCATGTGTGTCATATGGAATCTCGCTTCAATCTGTTTGGAGACAGTTTAGGTGCAAGATTGGTGCATGGTTTGCGCATAATGCACCATAGGCTCGGAAACCATTATGGAAGCACCCGATAGTACTCCTAGGTGAAGAGGCTCAAGTGGAAGGTCGGTTCGATCTGTTTGGAGATAGTGCTAATCTTGATGCAAGATAGGTGAACGGTTTCCATGGAACATACCATATGCTAAGAAATCTATTTGGATGCATCGCAATAGAACTCCTAGATGACATGTGTCATATGGAATCTCGCTTTGGTTTATTTGGAGACAGAGTTAGTTTTGGTGCAAGATAGGTACACAGTTTGCGCCTAATGCATCATAGGCTAAGAAACCATTTTGGATGCACCCGATGATACTCCTGGGTAAAGGGGCTCAAGTGGAAGCTCAGTTTGCTTTGTTTGGAGATAGTGCTAATCTTGATGCAAGATAGGTGCACGAATTGCATCGAACGTACCTTATGCTTAGAAATATATTTGGAAGCACCCAATAGAACTCCTAGATGATGTGTGTCATATAGAATCTCACTTCGGTCTCTTTGGAGATAGTGTTAGTTTCGGTGCAAGATAGGTACACGGTTTGTGCCAAATGCACCATAGGCTAAGAAACTATTTTGGACGCACGCGATGGTACTCCTTGGTGAAGAGGCTCATGTGGAACCTTGGTTCTGTGTATTTGAAGATAGTTCCAATCTTGATGCAAGATAGGTGCACGGTTTGCATGGAACATACCATATGCTCAGAAATCAATTTGGACACACCCGATGGAACTGTAGATGCACCCGATGGAACTACTAGATGAAGTGTATCATATGGAATCTTGCTTCAGTCCAGTTGGAGATAATATTAGTTTTGGTGCAAGATAGTTGCATGGTTTGTGCCCAGTACACCATAGGCTCAGAAATCGTTGTGGAAGTTCCCGATGGTACTCCTAGGTGAAGAGGCTCAAGTGAAAGCTCGGTTCGGTCTGTTTGGAGATAGTGCTAATCTTGATGAAAGATAGGTGTACGGTTTGCATGGAACGTACCGTATTCTCAGAAATCAATTTGGACGCACCCGATAGAAGTCCTAGATCATGTGTGTCATATGGAATCTCGCTTCAATCTGTTTGGAGACAGTTTAGGTGCAAGATTGGTGCATGGTTTGCGCATAATGCACCATAGGCTCGGAAACCATTATGGAAGCACCCGATAGTACTCCTAGGTGAAGAGGCTCAAGTTGAAGGTCGGTTCGATCTGTTTGGAGATAGTGCTAATCTTGATGCAAGATAGGTGAATGGTTTTCATGGAACATACCATATGCTAAGAAATCTATTTGGATGCATCGCAATAGAACTCCTAGATGACATGTGTCATATGGAATCTCGCTTTGGTCTCTTTGGAGACAGAGTTAGTTTTGGTGCAAGATAGGTACACAGTTTGCGCCTAATGCATCATAGGCTAAGAAACCATTTTGGATGCACCCGATGATACTCCTAGGTAAAGGGGCTCAAGTGGAAGCTCAGTTTGCTTTGTTTGGAGATAGTGCTAATCTTGATGCAAGATAGGTGCACGAATTGCATCGATCGTACCATATGCTTAGACATATATTTGGAAGCACCCAATAGAACTCCTAGATGATATGTGTCATATAGAATCTCACTTCGGTCTCTTTGGAGATAGTGTTAGTTTCGGTGCAAGATAGGTACACGGTTTGTGCCAAATGCACCGTAGGCTAAGAAACTATGTTGGACGCACGCGATGGTACTCCTTGGTGAAGAGGCTCATGTGGAACCTTGGTTCTGTGTATTTGAAGATAGTTCCAATCTTGATGCAAGATAGGTGCACGGTTTGCATGGAACATACCATATGCTCAGAAATCAATTTGGACACACCCGATGGAACTGTAGATGCACCCGATGGAACTACTAGATGAAGTGTATCATATGGAATCTCGCTTCAGTCCAGTTAGAGATAATATTAGTTTTGGTGCAAGATAGTTGCATGGTTTGTGCCCAGTGCACCATAGGCTCAGAAATCGTTGTGGAAGTTCCCGATGGTACTCCTAGGTGAAGAGGTTCAAGTGAAAGCTCGGTTCGGTCTGTTTGGAGATAGTGCTAATCTTGATGAAAGATAGGTGTACGGTTTGCATGGAACGTACCGTATTCTCAGAAATCAATTTGGACGCACCCGATAGAACTCCTAGATCATGTGTGTCATATGGAATCTCGCTTTAATCTGTTTGGAGACAGTTTAGGTGCAAGATTGGTGCATGGTTTGCGCATAATGCACCATAGGCTCAGAAACCATTATGGAAGCACCTGAGAGTACTCCTAGGTGAAGAGGCTCAAGTTGAAGGTCGGTTCGATCTGTTTGGAGATAGTGCTAATCTTGATGCAAGATAGGTGAACGGTTTGCATGGAACATACCATATGCTAAGAAATCTATTTGGATGCATCGCAATAGAACTCCTAGATGACATGTGTCATATGTGTAACACCCTAAATTTTGAAAGTCTTTAAAATAGAAGAATTTGATTTAATTTTGTGTTTTGTGCTCATAAAAATATAAAAACAATGATATTTTTTCATTAAATTAAAAATTATCATAGGAGTTAGCAATGTGGTTGAGCATGCATGCCCTTGCATTTATTTTATTGAGATGTGTGGCTGCGTCAAAAAAAAATTCCAAATGATTCAAAATATTTTTGAAAAGATGTGAAAATAGCTTTGGAATAAAAGAAAACAAAAAGGAAAGAAAAAAAAGGAAAACCTCCCCCTCTCTCATTTTTCCCCCTCGACCCTCTCCCGTGGCCACTTGGCCCAGCAACGTGGCCCAATGGCCAGCTCAGACAGTGAGCCGAAGCCCAGGTCGCACGCGTTCCCTCCTCTCCTCCTTCCTTCCGACTGACAGCCCGGTCCCGCGCTACCGGTCACTGACTGATGGGACCCAATCGTCAGCGTCTTCCTCCCTCCTTTCCTTCATCTTCTCGACGGGCTCATGCAGGACTCAAGCCGGTTGGAATCAACCCCGAAATCTTCGGGAGTTTTCTTGCCCAACGCGTAATCCGAGCATTCTGTGAGTTTTGGAAGCCGCCCCGTGTTTCTTTTTCCCTTATACGCGGTCTATCCAAGCCCTAGACGCCCTATTGCGAGTACTCGAATCTCGGCGAGTCCAGAACCAACCCGCCGCGGTGAACCTCGAATTTCGTCACGGTTTGTGCTTCGGTGAGTGGTTACCGAGGTCTGTGATGACCTTGCGAAGCAGAAAGATCGCTCCCTATGTTTTCTAGTGCTTCCAGTGTCTCTCTAATCGACACCGAAATCTGTACAGGAAGAGCCGTCCGCGGTTTGCGTCGCGCGCCTCTCCTGAGACCTCCCCGAGCTTCGATAACCCCCAGGTGAGTTCGCGAGGGTCCTCTCTTGCTCTCGGAACTTTTCCCGTCGAAAACCGAGCTTCCTAGTGCTTTCTCCACGAACGCCGGTGAGGAGCAGAGCTTCCGTCAATGGCGCCACCGTCTATGCCCTGTGCGCCACCGGCAGATGCCCCTCCCTTTTCTCTGGATGTGTTTTGAACCACTCGATCGTGATCTAACGGACCAAGATGGCTGATACCCCTTCGATCGCGTTTTTTTCTAAAGAGTCCCTGGGTTTTCAGTTATTTAACCCGCAGTCCAAAATGCACTTGGTAAACACGCTTTCATTGGTTAAAAACGTATTCCACTCTGGTTTATGTCAAAAATACGTTTTCCAGTTATTACAAGTTTGCCATTGAGTTTCTATTGGCCATAAAATATTCATTTTAATTCCATTTTTGTCCATTCAAATTTCGTTAGATTCGTATTTACGAGCTCTACATCTTAGTAGTATTGTTCACTCAGTTTGAAACTTTTTATTTTCATAATATTATTTAATTAATTACTTATCTATATAAAATCCTAGAAAATTCATAACTCTTCCGTTTTAATTCCGATTTTCGTGAACTTTACGTTTGTGTGATCGTAGCGCTGCGTAGAATATTTTGATAAACTTTTATATTTGTTTTACCACTGTTTGGTGTATTGTTCTAATTATAGCTTGTTTGCTTCGTGTATGATTGTCTACATTGGAATGCGTGTTGTTGAGTGATGATCGAGTTTAGTCGGTGAGCTTTACGTTGGTGATCAAGGTCAAGCTTTTGAAGACCAGCAGGCTCAGGAGAGCTTAGATCAAGGCAAGTATAATTGGGGATTATCTTTGTTACCTATACACAATTAATACAATATATCACCTTGATGACCTTAGCAAAATCATAGATGATTGTTATCATGAATTCCCTGTTACCTATTTGGATATGCATTTGGGTAGTTCTTGCTAGTGCTTGATTATTAATCCATGATCTTGTAACATGAATATTTGAATATACAATAAACAATAAAATAAGCTTTCTAGCAACTTGAATATAAAGGGTGGAAAGAACTCTAGCTTTTGCTGGATGATCTTGACCCTCCATAAGGACTTATCCCTTGGCAAAAGGTGGGACAACTCGTACAACCATGAGGGCTATATGGCTCTGGCTTTAGTCAAGTATGAGTAAGCTTTTCTAGCTCGTTAGCGGTTACCCAAAAGGGCGGAGGGGCTAAACCGTTTTGGGTATAGTGCGAGCCCCTGTCCCTATGTGTATAGGCTGCGCGTCATTGTGCCATTCGGAAGGGGGGTATCTATATCTGCGCGCAAAGGAAACCTTGCAGCCCTAACTTGTTAGACGAACCTTTGAAAGACTTCATAGTGAACCCTGCTGGCTTTCCTTGGAAGTGAGCTAAGAGGTCGACGGGCCTCGGGTAAAAGGGTAAATCATGACTCATGGGTAAAGATGTACAACCTCTGCAGAGTGTTAAATCTGGTATACTAGCCGTGCCCACGGATACGGGCGGCCCGGAAAACTGACGGAATAGATGGACACTGATGAACATGAATAATGATAATAAATGATGGTTTATTATGTTGTTTATATGTGTTATTCATAATTCCTGTATACAATTGATTATGTGGTTATGGGATTATTTATGCTACCTTGATATTTGCTATCCAATGATTAAACATGCTATCAACTATTAAAAGCTAAATGCAGTCAAACCAGTGTCAGCTATTTGAGCCTCATGAACCCCTGGTTATACTTGTTGAGTACGATATGTGCTCACTCTTGCAATTTCCCCCACACCTCAGGAGAAGTTTTGGGCTTGTGATCAACCAGTCAGTTGGATCCTGTGGATAGAAGTTAATACCCGAAGTTTGGAGTGGTCTATCCGCTGTTTGCTATGAAAGGTTATCTCTTTTATACTAAGTACGTTATATATTTATGCATTGTCTTTTGATATTACCCCTTATTTGTAGCTATATGTGAGATTTGACTTCTAAAACTCACATATGGTGCATATATGGTTTTGTCCTTAAAATCGGGTATTACAAATTGGTATCAAAGCAATGCTGGTGGTAGGACGCAAGCCTAGTTAGAAATTGGTCGTATTAAGGTTTTGGAATTGTCATAAAATCCTTGCTCTATAAACCTTGGTATTTTCATCCATACTATATCCCTATTCCTGCTATTTGTCTCTACCTTGTTGCTTATTTTAAGAGTACTTGTTCCCACCTTCACTCCTTGATTTTGTATGCTATTAGAACGTTTTCTCATCACCTTCTTGCGTCTTTGAAATATAAGTTTTAGGATCTTTACCCTTGCTATGAAGAGAACGATAGTATCGCAAGTTGATTGAGGTGTGAACCTTCAATGCTTAATTGGTTTGTTATTATGTTTATGCTTGATTTGGATCTTTGTAATGCGTGTAATGATTTTGTGAGTTCTTCACAATTTCATTTAGTTTATAGAACTAAGGCATAAGGATTAGTGAAATAAGTAGTTGGGTTTGGCTATCTCTTGTTTCTATCCCTTGCTGTTTTCTGGAGCAGTCTGCAATGGTTCTGGTGTATCTCAAGTTTTGATCGTGCAAAGTCTATCAACTTTTTCTGAGAACAACTAGACTTCAAGATCTTTCTCTGACCGCAAGAATCACCCTCATAGCTGTTATGGTTTGGATGTTACAAAAATCACAAGATGATACAACTGTGCTGTCAAGAACCTGGATCAGTTTTGTTTGCTTACTGTTTGAGACAAATATAGCTATAGAATTTGGAAAAGTGTTCTATAGAAAGTTATAGATAATTTGCTAAGCTTTCCAACGGTATAAGTTGGAACTTATTTGGATAAGTAGAACCTGAGATATGATATTTACATCTGGATGTTTCTGTTCTGTTTCAAAATCTGGACAGATCTGGTATTCCCTATTTTCAGATATCTTAACGTCAGAATCTGGGAAAAAGTTGTATACGAAAGTTGTAGAGGATTTTCTAAGCTTTTCAAATATGTAAGGATTATCTCCAGATGAGTTAAGTAGCTCGGGATATAACTTCTGAAAGCTGCTGCACCTTTGCTGAGACATTTTCAGGATGGATATTAAGTTTGGTTGTTTTACCTGAGCTTAAAGACAGAACCTAAGGAGGTCTTCTACAGGAAAGTTGCTGGGAATTTCATAAGTTTTCTAACGGTATAAGCTACAATGCTATTGGATTAACATAATAAGAGTTATGTCCATTTTACTATGCTGGTGTTTTCATATCGCGAGGAAATTTCAGGATACCTGTTTGCTCCATTGCACATAAGTTCCTTGGAATGTCAGAAGTTCTCAATGTTAGTTAACTTGTCTGGAAAATATGCAAGCTAACTTTCTTGGTCCCCTAGTTGACTTTTCTTAAGGGGGGTAGCCTAATTAAAGAAGTTATAAGGAGAAGGAGTGGTTAATGACTGGAACATCTACAAGTACATCAAGTGCTTCGTATGTTGGTTTGTTTCAAGATGTCATTCCTTTTGGAGTGTACTAATACTAATGAGATATATGTCATTGCTGATACTCATGGATTAAGAGTTACGTATGAGGATCAGATGACACCAAAGTCTACAAAGTTACATATACAATATGAGAGTGAAACGACTTAATTGCGATAAAGGTACCAATAGATGGAACTTAGTGTTGAAACCAACCTTGGATTAAGAGACTTGGTACAAGGAATTTAAAAGACTATGATGTGTAGCGTCTAAAAAGGATAGGAGAAATAGTCCCTAATGTCCCCCAACCAACCTCGTCTTAAGGGGGTAGTACCTTGATATCACTGGAAGATGCATTTTTAACTACCATGAAGTGATAAGTGTCTTCTGAGATATCTTATGGTTATGTGCACAAAGGAGTGATCCGTGCTACCTAGTGGAATTTTTTTTCTTAACTGCATCATTAAGGAAAAGAATCGAGTATCAAGGTGGTCCACTCCTACCTGAGGAGGCATATCCATGCTAAGTTACCATGTCTTCGAGTTGTATAAGTCAAAAAGTTGGTAGTCAAGTTGGGCCTTGAACAATTACGAATAATAGACATCTTATGGAAGGTTTGTTCACAAGTTGTGATCCCGAGACATGAGTGTTTGCTTTTGGAATACAAGTGGTGAAGTTGAAATAGCTATCAAGATCTTTATCCTGTTTCTCTTTTGGAATCCGTGCCTCTTCCGAATCTCGAGGACGAGATTCATTTTACGGGGGGTAGATTTGTAACACCCTAAATTTTGCAAGTCTTTAAAATAGAAGAATTTGATTTAATTTTGTGTTTTGTGCTCATAAAAATATAGAAACAATGACATTTTTTCATTAAATTAAAAATTATCATTGGAGTTAGCAATGTGGTTGAGCATGCATGCCCTTGCATTTATTTTATTGAGATGTGTAGCTGCATGAAAAAAAAATTCCAAATGATTCAAAATATTTTTGAAAAGATGTGAAAATAGCTTTGGAATAAAAGAAAACAAAAAGGAAAGAAAAAAAAGGAAAACCTCCCCCTCTCTCTTTTTTCCCCCTCGGCCCTCTCCCGTGGCCACTTGGCCCAGCAACGTGGCCCAATGGCCAGCTCAGACAGTGAGCCGAAGCCCAGGTCGCACGCGTTCCCTCCTCTCCTCCTTCCTTCCGACTGACAGCCCGGTCCCGCGCCACCGGTCACTGACTGATGGGACCCAATCGTCAGCTTCTTCCTCCCTCCTTTCCTTCATCCTCTCGACGGGCTCGTGCAGGACTCAAGCCGGTTGGAATCAACCCCAAAATCTTCAGGATTTTTCTTGCCCAACGCGTAATCCGAGCACTCTGTGAGTTTTGGAAGCCGCCCCGTGTTTCTTTTTCCCTTATACGCGGTCTATCCAAGCCCTAGACGCCCTATCGCGAGTACTCGAATCTCGGCGAGTCCAGAACCAACCCGCCGCGGTGAACCTCGAATTTCGTCACGGTTTGTGCTTCGGTGAGTGGTTACCGAGGTCTGTGATGACCATGCGAAGCAGAAAGATCGCGCCCTATGTTTTCTAGTGCTTCCAGTGTCTCTCTAATCGACACCGAAATCTGTATAGGAAGAGCCGTCCGCGGTTTGCGTCGCGCGCCTCTCCTGAGACCTCAACGAGCTTCGATACCCCCCGAGGTGAGTTCGCGAGGGTCCTCTCTTGCTCTCGGAACTTTTCCCGTCGAAAACCGAGCTTCCTAGTGCTTTCTCCACGAACGCCGGCGAGGAGCAGAGCTTCCGTCAATGGCGCCACCGTCTATGCCCTGTGCGCCACCGGCAGATGCCCCTCCCTTTTCTCTGGATGTGTTTTGAACCACTCGATCGTGATCTAACGGACCAAGATGGCTGATACCCCTTCGATCGCGTTTTTTTCTAAAGAGTCCCTGGGTTTTCAGTTATTTAACCCGCAGTCCAAAACGCACTTGGTAAACACGCTTTCATTGGTTAAAAACGTATTCCACTCTGGTTTATGTCAAAAATACGTTTTCCAGTTATTACAAGTTTGCCACTGAGTTTCTATTGGCCATAAAATATTCATTTTAATTCCGTTTTTGTCCATTCAAATTTCGTTAGATTCGTATTTACGAGCTCTACATCTTAGTAGTATTGTTCACTCAGTTTGAAACTTTTTATTTTCATAATATTATTTAATTAATTACTTATCTATATAAAATCCTAGAAAATTCATAACTCTTCCGTTTTAATTCCGATTTTCGTGAACTTTACGTTTGTGTGATCGTAGCGCTGTGTAGAATATTTTGATAAACTTTTATATTTGTTTTACCACTGTTTGGTGTATTGTTCTAATTATAGCTTGTTTGCTTCGTGTATGATTGTCTACATTGGAATGCGTGTTGTTGAGTGATGATCGAGTTTAGTCGGTGAGCCTTACGTTGGTGATCAAGGTCAAGCTTTTGAAGACCAGCAGGCTCAGGAGAGCTTTGATCAAGGCAAGTATAATTGGGGATTATCTTTGTTACCTATACACAATTAATACAATATATCACCTTGATGACCTTAGCAAAATCATAGATGATTGTTATCATGAATTCCCTGTTACCTATTTGGATATGCATTTGGGTAGTTCTTGCTAGTGCTTGATTATTAATCCATGATCTTGTAACATGAATATTTGAATATACAATAAACAATAAAATAAGCTTTCTCGCGACTTGAATATAAAGGGTGGAAAGAACTCTAGCTTTTGCTAGATTGATCTTGACCCTCCATAAGGACTTATCCCTTGGCAAAAGCTGGGACAACTCGTACAACCATGAGGGCTATATGGCTCTGGCTTTAGTCAAGTATGAGTAAGCTTTTCTAGCTTGTTAGCGGTTACCCGAAAGGGCGGAGGGGCTGAACCGTTTTGGGTATAGTGCGAGCCCCTGTCCCTATGTGTATAGGCTGCGCGTCATTGTGCCATTCGGAAGGGGGTATCTATATCTGCGCGCAAAGGAAACCTTGCGGCTCTAACTTGTTAGACGAACCTTTGAAAGACTTCATAGTGAACCCTGCCGGCTTTCCTTGGAAGTGAGCTAAGAGGTCGACGGGCCTCGGGTAAAAGGGTAAATCATGACTCATGGGTAAAGATGTACAACCTCTGCAGAGTGTTAAATCTGGTATACTAGCCGTGCCCACGGATACGGGCGGCCCGGAAAACTGACGGAATAGATGGACACTGATGAACATGAATAATGATAATAAATGATGGTTTATTATGTTGTTTATATGTGTTATTCATAATTCCTGTATACAATTGATTATGTGGTTATGGGATTATTTATGCTACCTTGATATTTGCTATCCAATGATTAAACATGCTATCAACTATTAAAAGCTAAATGCAGTCAAACCAGTGTCAGCTATTTGAGCCTCATGAACCCCTGGTTATACTTGTTGAGTACGATATGTGCTCACTCTTGCAATTTCCCCCACACCTCAGGAGAAGTTTTGGGCTTGTGATCAACCAGTCAGTTGGATCCTGTGGAGAGAAGTTAATACCCGAAGTTTGGAGTGGTCTATCCGCTGTTTGCTATGAAAGGTTATCTCTTTTATACTAAGTACGTTATATATTTATGCATTGTCTTTTGATATTACCCCTTATTTGTAGCTATATGTGAGATTTGACTTCTAAAACTCACATATGGTGCATATCTGGTTTTGTCCTTAAAATCGGGTATTACAATATGGAATCTCGCTTTGGTCTATTTGGAGACAGAGTTAGTTTTGGTGCAAGATAGGTACACAGTTTGCGCCTAATGCATCATAGGCTAAGAAACCATTTTGGATGCACCCGATGATACTCCTAGGTAAAGGGGCTCAAGTGGAAGCTCAGTTTGCTTTGTTTGGAGATAGTGCTAATCTTGATGCAAGATAGGTGCACGAATTGCATCGAACATACGATATGCTTAGAAATATATTTGAAAGCACCCAATAGAACTCCTAGATGATGTGTGTCATATAGAATCTCACTTCGGTCTCTTTGGAGATACTGTTAGTTTCGGTGCAAGATAGGTACACTGTTTGTGCCAAATGCACCATAGGCTAAGAAACTATTTTGGACGCACGCGATGGTACTCCTCGGTGAAGAGGCTCATGTGGAACCTTGGTTCTGTCTATTTGAAGATAGTTCCAATCTTGATGCAAGATAGGTGCATGGTTTGCATGGAAAATACCATATGCTCAGAAATCAATTTGGACACACCCGATGGAACTGTAGATGCACCGGATGGAACTACTAGATGAAGTGTATCATATGGAATCTCGCTTCAGTCCAGTTGGAGATAATATTAGTTTTGGTGCAAGATAGTTGCATGGTTTGTGCCCAGTGCACCATAGGCTCAGAAATCGTTGTGGAAGTTCCCGATGGTACTCCTAGGTCAAGAGGCTCAAGTGAAAGCTCGGTTCGGTCTGTTTGGAGATAGTGCTAATCTTGATGAAAGATAGGTGTACGGTTTGCATGGAACGTACCGTATTCTCAGAAATCAATTTGGACGCACCCGATAGAACTCCTAGATCATGTGTGTCATATGGAATCTCGCTTCAATCTGTTTGGAGACAGTTTAGGTGCAAGATTGGTGCATGGTTTGCGCATAATGCACCATAGGCTCGGAAACCATTATGGAAGCACCCGATAGTACTCCTAGGTGAAGAGGCTCAAGTTGAAGGTCGGTTCGATCTGTTTGGAGATAGTGCTAATCTTGATGCAAGATAGGTGAACGGTTTTCATGGAACATACCGTATGCTAAGAAATCTATTTGGATGCATCGCAATAGAACTCCTAGATGACATGTGTCATATGGAATCTCGCTTTGGTCTATTTGGAGACAGAGTTAGTTTTGGTGCAAGATAGGTACACAGTTTGCGCCTAATGCATCATAGGCTAAGAAACCATTTTGGATGCACCCGATGATACTCCTGGGTAAAGGGGCTCAAGTGGAAGCTCAGTTTGCTTTGTTTGGAGATAGTGCTAATCTTGATGCAAGATAGGTGCACGAATTGCATCGAACGTACCTTATGCTTAGAAATATATTTGGAAGCACCCAATAGAACTCCTAGATGATGTGTGTCATAGAATCTCACTTCGGTCTCTTTGGAGATAGTGTTAGTTTCGGTGCAAGATAGGTACACGGTTTGTGCCAAATGCACCATAGGCTAAGAAACTATTTTGGACGCACGCGATGGTACTCCTTGGTGAAGAGGCTCATGTGGAACCTTGGTTCTGTCTATTTGAAGATAGTTCCAATCTTGATGCAAGATAGGTGCATGGTTTGCATGGAACATACCATATGCTCAGAAATCAATTTGGACACACCCGATGGAACTGTAGATGCACCCGATGGAACTACTAGATGAAGTGTATCATATGGAATCTCGCTTCAGTCCAGTTGGAGATAATATTAGTTTTGGTGCAAGATAGCTGCATGGTTTGTGTCCAGTGCACCATAGGCTCAGAAATCGTTGTGGAAGTTCCCGATGGTACTCCTTGTCGGGGTATAAACCCCTATGCCCTTACGGCTAGACTTCGGCCAGGAGGCTTGGCCCATTACGAGACGAGTTCAAGGCTTGATCCGACAACTTGGAGTTTCGCGCAAGGAAACAAGATGTGGAGATCAAGCAGGATTCTAGTCGGTTAGAATAGGAATTGATATCGAATTATCCATGGCAATTGTAACCGACTAGGATTAGTTTCCAGATCTGTAACCCTGCCCTCCAGACTATATAAGGAGAGGCAAGGGACCCCCCTAGGATATACGATTCTCTCGACACAAATCAATACAACCAGACGCAGGACGTAGGTATTACGCCAACTCGGCGGCCGAACCTGGATAAAAAGCTTGTCCGTGTCTTGCGTCACCATCGAGTTCGTAGTTTGCGCACCGTCTACCGATAAACTACTACCGTGGGTATACCCCAAGGTAGACTGCCGACTAGCTTTCGTCGACAGTGGCGCGCCAGGTAGGGGGTGTGCGTGCAACTTTTCTGGCGAACAAGATGGTCACGATCCCAGCTTCCGCGACCGTGCCTGAAGGCCTCACGTTCACCGTTGGCCAGATCACGTGGACGACGTGCAGTGGCGGCCTCACGACCACGGTTTCGAAAGAGACCCAGATCCAATCTGAGATCATGCCGTCTCCGACCACACACGAGGCGGCACCGAGCGCCCGACCACCGCTCCCGCTCTACAAGGGAAAGAAGATCGACAGCTCGGACCTTCTCCAAGCGCTTGATCGCGCTGACTCCAAGCTACTCGAAGTTTCCCAACTAGTAGACGGAATTCTGCGTCGGCCCGACCAAGCTGCTCCAGCGGATTTTTTCAAATCCCGCCGGCCAACTCGTGTCGCCACACACGAACGGCTGGGAACGTCTCTAACGATAACCTCAACACCCTCAGGACGATCCGTCGAGCTCAAGAAGGAAGATTATCCTTGCGGCCTGAACAACTCGGCCTCTGTTTACTCACAGCACACCCAATCCGTTTTCAGCAAGGCGGGTTGGTTGCCGACAAGGAACGATCGTCACTACGTCAACATGGTGACAATCCGAGAACTACGGGACGGCCAGGTTTCCAGCACCAACTCAAGCACCGGTTCCGTCCCCACCGAGGTTATAAACACCGAAGACGAGGGCTACGACCTGGATTTTCCTTCACACCCTCCGGGTTTCGACCGATTCCCGATATTCCCCCCCCCCCCGGCGAGGGGATATTGTGTTCAATGTCAGTGCCGACGAACCGGCCGTTGACGGAGAAACAGATGACCAGAGGCAACTCCGCGAACAGCGTAACGCCGATCGCGCCCGACGACGTGCGGACGAGCAACAACAAATGCCACCAAATAATCTCAACGATGCCTTTGACATGGTCGGGGACCAGCCAGTCTACAAAACGCCAAGCGCCAACGTGGCTGTCGCCATGGCTAACCTGGATCGGCTTCCTGACACCCCCGAATGCCAGGGAGTCCGGACCAGCATCCGAGCACACCTGATCGCCGCAATGGGACAGACAGCCACTCTGCTCAAGAGAGTCCAGGACGTCTCTTATACGGAAGCCGCCTCCGACCAGACTAATCGTAGCCAGGCCTCACCCAGCAGGCGTCACCGCAGCCGCTCCCCCGACAACCGTCGAGGGGACTCGCGGCGCGACGATGGTGGTCGGGACGCCGATGGCCGCCGCAAGCAGAACCGCGTACGCGGCCAAGAAGAAGATCAACACAGGGATCTCCGCCACAACATCCCTTCCAAAGATGCCCGGGACCGCATCAACAGGCGCGCCGCAGAGAGAGCAGTCCACGAAAACCTGCGCCGCATCGAGTACGATGCAACGCACGGTCCTCCGGGCCTAAGACAGTTCTCCTCACACCTCCGCCAGGTCGTGTGGCCCCGCAATTTCAAGCTCGAAAAACTTAAAAAATACGACGGCAAGGAAAATCCAGAGAACTGGATCACCCTCTATGAAATCGCCGTCCGATCAGCGGCAGGAGATGAGCACGTCATGGCTAACTACTTCCCCGTAGTCCTCGACCAGGCTGGTCATCAGTGGCTTCTCGGCTTGCCCGAGGACTCCTTCGACTCTTGGGAAGAGCTACGCCAGGCTTTCATCGACAACTTCATCGCCACATGCGAGCAGCCTGGAAACAAGTACGACCTTGAAAGGATAAGGGACAGGAAGAATGAACCTCTGCGCGATTACATCCGACGATTCTCGGATATGCGCCTCAAAATCCCGAAGATTTCTCATGACGAGGCCATCTCAGCCTTCATCAAGGGCTTGCGTTTCCACGAAGCGCTGAGGAACAAGCTGTTGCGTAAGCGCCCAACAACGGTAGCAGAGCTCCTCGCCACGGCCAAAAATTACGCCGATGCCGATGACGCAGAAAAACTAATCCGAGACGATGCGAGAGGTCCCGACCAGCCTCCCCGGCGAGATGACGGTTGTGGTCGCTACGACAACAGAAATCACCGCCGCTCCGACAACCGCGATCACCGAGAGGGTTGGGACCGGCGGCGCGACAGCCGCGACGACTTCAGAGGAAAGCGCCCTCGCGACTACGACCACGAAGTAAATACGGTCAAACGTCCCAACGGACGACGGGACAACCAAGAAGACTACAACAAGACGTTGAAGGGACCATGCCAACTACACCCAAAGTCCAATCATACCATGGAAGAGTGCCGCGTCCTCAAAAGCATCTATACACGGCGGGCCGCCCAAGACGACTCCGCCAAGAAAAATAACAAGCGCGACGGGCACGACCACGAAGATGAGGATGAGGACCAAGACAGGGACCCCCGACACCAATACGTCAGCCCCACTGACGTGGCCCACTCCATTTTCGGGGGCAAGGTCTCCACCGAGTCCAAGCGAGAAAGAAAGCTGTTAAAGCGAGCCTGCCTCAACATAGACAGCACGGACGGGCTGATCGCAGACCCGAAATTTCCCACGTGGTCCCACAGGGAGATCTCGTTCAGCAGGAAGGACCAGTGGGCCGCTATCCCAAAGTCGGGTCGTTTCCCCCTGATTCTTGACCCCTGCATCAACAGCATCAGATTCGAGCGCGTGCTCGTGGACGAGGGAAGCTCCATTGACATCCTTTTCCGCAACAGCCTGCCCGCCCTCAAGATATCCCCGGCACAACTAAAACCTTACGACGCCCAATTCTGGGGGGTTTTGCCAGGTCAAAGTTCTGTGCCTCTCGGACAGATAACATTGCCTGTCCAATTCGGCACACCCGACCACTTCCGGACGGAGTTCATCAACTTCGTAGTCGCGGATTTCGACGGGACCTATCACGCCATACTGGGCCGCCCATCGCTGACAAAGTTCATGGCAGTCCCGCACTACTCATACCTAGTCCTTAAGATGCCCACGGAGAAGGGTGTCCTAGCCATCAGAGGCAACGTCTACACTGCGTACACCTGCGAAGAAGAAAGCTTCAAGATCACCGAGGCAATTGACCTCTCAATTCACATGGCGGAAACAGCAAACCTGGCCGCACAGCTGCCTCCCGACCAGCTCCGATTACCCGAACAGGAGACAGCCAGGAAGAACTCAAAATCCAAGGAGTATAAAGAAGTGCAGCTGGTCGAAGGCAACCCCGAGAAGACAGCCCTCATCGGGGCCAACCTGGATCCAAAATAGGAAGACGCGCTCGTCAGGTTTCTAAGGGACAACGTGAACGTTTTCGCATGGAAACCCGCAGACATGCCCGGTGTCCCACGAAACCTGATCGAGCACTCCTTAAATGTCTCGAAGACCGCAAGACCAATCAAGCAAAAACTGCGACGGTTCGCTCGTGACAAAAAGGAGGCTATTAGGACAGAAATAACACGGCTTCTAGCAGCCGGATTCATAAAAGAAGTGTATCACCCCGATTGGCTCGCCAATCCGGTTCTTGTACGCAAAAAGAATAATGAATGGAGAATGTGCGTTGATTACACTGATCTCAACAAACACTGTCCTAAAGATCCTTTTGGTCTCCCTCGCATCGACGAGGTGGTCGACTCAACGGCCGGATGCGAACTCCTCTCCTTTCTAGACTGCTACTCTGGTTATCACCAGATCTCGCTAAAGGAAGAAGATCAGATCAAAACATCCTATATAACACCCTTCGGCGCATACTGCTACACGACCATGTCTTTCGGACTCAAAAACGCCGGAGCCACTTATCAAAGGGCCATCCAGCAATGCCTCCACGACGAGATTCGTGATGACCTCGTCGAGGCCTATGTGGACGACGTGGTCGTAAAGACAAGGGACGCGAGCACCCTAATCGACAACTTAGACCGAACCTTCAAGGCACTTAATAGGTACAAGTGGAAGCTCAACCCCAAGAAATGCATTTTCGGCGTTCCTTCCGGTCTACTGCTCGGCAACGTTGTCAGTCGCGACGGCATACGACCAAACGCTTCAAAAGTAAAGGCGGTACTCGACATGCGACCACCGAAGAACGTAAAGGATATCCAAAAGCTAACAGGATGTATGGCCGCCCTCAGTCGCTTCATCTCAAGGCTAGGAGAAAAAGGCCTCCCTTTCTTCAAACTGTTAAAAGCGTCGGAAAAATTTTCTTGGACAGAAGAAGCCGACACCGCATTCAACCAGCTTAAGACCTTCCTCACTTCACCACCTGTCCTTACAGCGCCTCAGCCCAATGAAGACCTACTGCTTTACATTGCTGCAACCGACAGGGTTGTCTCCACGGCAATAGTGGTCGAGCGAGGCGAACCAGGTCACGCCTACAAGGTCCAGAGACCAGTTTACTTCATAAGTGAAGTCTTAAACGAGTCCAAGGCCAGGTATCCACAAATACAAAAGCTCATATACGCCATTCTAATAACGTCAAGAAAGCTGAAGCACTACTTCGACGGCCATCGAGTCCTGGTGACAACCAGTTTCCCTCTCGGGGACATCCTGCGCAATAAAGACGCCAATGGCAGAATCGTGAAATGGGCAATGGAATTATGTCCATTTTCCCTGGAGTTCTAGAGTCGCACCACTGTCAAGTCTCAGGCCCTGGTCGATTTCATTGCTGAATGGACGGATCTCAACGAGCCTTCCGTTCCCGATGTCTCAGACCACTGGTCAATGTTCTTTGACGGGTCCTTGAACATCAACGGTGCCGGCGCTGGGATACTGTTCATATCACCCAACAAGGACAAACTGCGTTACGTCCTTCGGATCCTTTTTCCGGCATCAAACAACGTCGCCGAATACGAAGCATGCTTGCATGGCATAAGACTAGCCGTCGAGCTGGGAGTCAAGCGCCTCTATGTTTATGGTGACTCCGCTTTGGTCATCAACCAGCTCAACAAGGAGTGGGATGCAACCCACGAGAAGATGGATCTCTACTGCAAAGAAATTCGCAAATGGGAAACCAACTTCTACGGCATAGAGTACATCCACGTGGTCCGGGATAAGAACCAAGCAGCAGATGCGTTGTCAAAGCTAGGCTCATCTCGGGCCCAGATCCCGCGGGGTATTTTCGTCCAGGACATCCACGAGCCGAGCGTAGGCTCCTCCCTGGTCGACAAGCAGCCCACCGAGGCAATGCTCATAGACGACGCCACTCCGACAACCGGTGGGCATGACTGGCGTACCCCGTTCATCAAATACATATCTGACGGGACAGGCCTTCAGGACAAAACAGAGAACGAGCGCCTCATTCGACGATCAAAGAACTACATCCTGGTCGACGGCAAACTCATGCGGAAAAACGCAAGCTCCGAGGTACTGCTCAAGTGCATACCCCAAGATGATGGTATCAAGCTCTTAGAGGACATACATGCTGTATCCTGCGGCAATCACGCCGCATCCAGAACGCTGGTCGGAAAAGCTTTCCGAGCAGGTTTTTATTGGCCAACCGCGGTCGGCGACGCAGAAAAACTGGTTCGGCACTGTGAAGGATGCCAGTTTTTCGCTAAGAGGACCCACGTACCTGCCCACGAAATTCAAACCATCCCGTCGTCTTGGCCCTTTGCTTGCTGGGGGCTTGACATGATCGGGCCATTTAAACCAGCCCCGGGCAATTTCAAGTTTGTTTTCGTGTTAATCGACAAGTTCTCCAAGTGGATCGAATACATGCCTCTGGTCAAAGCAACCTCTGAGAAGGCTGTGGAGTTCCTCAATCAAATCATACACAGATTCGGCATCCCGAACAGCATAATCACCGACCTGGGCACTCAGTTTACTGGCACCACTTTTTGGGACTTCTGCGATGACAGAGGCATAGTCATAAAATACGTGTCAGTGGCACATCCACGTGCCAACGGTCAAGTGGAACGTGCTAACGGAATGATCGTTGACGCCCTAAAGAAAAGGTTGTACACCGAAAACGACAGAGCACCCGGTCGATGGATGAAAGAATTGCCGGCAGTGATCTGGGGCCTCCGAACTCAGACCAGTCGAAACACAGGGGTGTCTCCCTACTTCATGGTGTACGGTGCAGAGGCGGTCCTGCCGTCTGACATACACTTCGGATCTCCTAGAATCGAACACTTCGACCAGGCAACCGCCGACAACGCCAGAGAACTCGAAATCAATTGCATGGAGGAAAAGCGTTTAGATTCTTGTCTCCGAACAGCAAAATATCTCGCGGTAGTCAGGCGATACTACAACAGGAACGTCAAAGACCGTTCCTTCGTGGTCAGCGATCTGGTACTCCGATGGAAAACAAGCCAGGAGGGAATGCACAAGCTATCCACTCCGTGGGAAGGACCCTTCGTGGTAACCGAGGTCACACGACCTACGTCCTACAGATTGGCATACCCAGACGGAACGCGAGTGCCTAACTCTTGGCACATCGACAAACTGCGACGTTTCTATCCATAAAGTTTTAATAACTTTCCTTTGTAAGTATCTTATAATTGTTGATAATGAAATTCTCTATTTTTTGCCTGTACCTTGTCGCACACAGCACTCGGCAAAACTCCTGCAGTGGATACTCTTAACGACTACCAAGACGAATACGGTGACACGTCACTCAGCTATTCTTACAGCGCTCAAAATAACAGTCATGACAAAAAAGCAAACTTTATTACAAACTTTACATACAAAGTTTACAATAAATACCCTGACGGGCAGACACTAGTCTATTTCTACAGACTACTCTATTGGCCTAGCTGCTCGGGCTGATCACCCGCCTGGCCCTGCTGCCCGGACGAAGGGGTCGGGGCCACCGGCGCCTGGCTGGTCGAGACCGCAGGCGTCGACCGCCCATCTCCCGCAACGGACGCGCCCGACAACTCCCTGGCCGACCTATCTGAACTCGGCTGGTCGGGGGGAGTGGCCGTTCCGCACAGATTGATGTCGCCGATCACTGTCGACGATAAGTCCAGCAGACTACCCCGAAGCTCGTCCGCTTCCTGTGGACCGACTTCCTTCGGGTACCCCTTCTCCAGCCTGCTCAAGTCAACCAGGGGGTAGTGGGCGCGCACCATGCTGAGGACGTGCGCGCCGGCAAACTCCCCGGCGTCCTTCACGAACTGCTAGAGCCAGCCCCACGCCCGTTGCGCCTTCTCGACCGGGGTCAACTGCGGCGCGCGGGGCTGGCTCTCCGGGAGCTCGGGACTGATCAGGTCTAGGACCGGGGACACTCCTTTCCAGATCCTGCAACAGTTGACCTTCTAGGAGTCCCGGTCCTTGATCAGATCATCCAGGTGCTTCTTGGCGTTCACCTTGAGCACTGCAAACGAAACAAAGCGTTATTTTCGGTATACCAAACAAACAAAGGGGCGACAAGCAGCAGTACCCATTACCAGATAATTCCCGGTCCTTTCGACCCAATTCTTCTCCTGCTCGCCGCCCGGACTCCAGCGCACCGGCGAGCTGTTGGCTGAGCCGCTCCTTCTCTTGTCGGAGGCGCGCCACCTCCTCCTCCAAGTCTGCGTGAATCATAAGCTGGTCAGTAAAGCAAACTACACAAGTACGAAAAGTTGCTCGGAGCGTGTGACTAACCTTCTCGCTGCCGGTACTGATCGGCCAAGCGACGAGTGAGGTCGAGACGACGCTCCTCTTGGGCACTCATCTCGGCCACCTTCTCCCCGACTTCCGACCGCAGCCGGTCTACCTCTGCGGCAAGGGCCTTGTTCTCGGCCACGACGCCTTCTATCTGGTCAAACCACCGTTTTCGGTACTTTGCCGTTTTCATTACGCCCTGCAAAGCGGGCATATAACGACCATGCAAGGCAAGGCATACAATGTACAGCAGTACAAGAAGCCGCTTACCTTGACTTCGTCGACGAGGCGCTTGGCCGCGCGCTCCACCCTGGCGGCCTCCTCGGTCTCGGCGAGCTCCTCATGCCCGATAAAGTGATCCCCGCGTTGGCGCCACACATAAACGTGTTGGCGGCCATCACGGGGACAACCCTCAATCTCTTCCACCTCGTCATCAGAGGCCGCCTGGGTTTCCTCCTCCTGCGCTGTGCCACCCCCGGTGGTGGTCCCAGGTATTACTGGCCCTCGGACCAGACCTGGGGAGCCTGCAGCCGAAGAGGATCCCGCTCGGGGTGGCGTCGGGACTTCACTCCCCCCGACAGGAGGAGCGGTCGGGGATCTTCCCTCCTCTTCTGTGGCGCCAGCTGGGGGAGAATCTTCAGCCCTGGTCGGGCTGCCTGTCGTAGTCGGCGCCGCGGTCGGGAGCCCCTCGGTGCTCCCAGGCGCGACTGCAGCTGTAGGCTGCTCTGTGGTCTGGGGAGCCGTATCTTCAGCAGCGCGGACAGGCTCGCCCGTCCCCTGGCTGGCAGCTTGGCCGGGGTCGACATCCGACGCCGCACTACAGGAACAAAAGTGTAATTTCAAAAAAAAACAAAGAGGAGTCCAAAATACGTAAGTCGAACGCTTACAGGTCTGATCGGCGGTGGGTCGCAGTGAACCTCGTCCTCGCCCAGCCGGTCGGCACCTGCGCCCCCATCTCGACAACTTGCGGTGCAGGGGGGTCGCTGGCCACTCGATCAGTAGCGGCCGGCGCAGTATCTGGGCGGCTCCGAGGCCGTCGGACCAACGACGGCGCAGCCTCCTCCTCGTCGTCGTCGTCGTCGTCAACGATTCGCACGAGCCGACGACGCTTTGGTGCTTGGCTGCTCTCCGCCGGTAGATCTGCCGGCAGCTCCGGTGTCGGCAAGGGATCTGCCGGCAATGGCCTCTTCCCCGCTACCCTCTCCTCGGAGGTCGGGACGGGGCGGGCTTGGTCCTCCTCACTCCTGGTGTAATGAGTACACCGAGCAGCGTCCTCCTCTGGCGGGTCTTCTCCCGCAGGATTTTCCATCCCCGGTGCCAGTGATACATACACTGTGCATCGGTCGACATCGCCGATCTGCAAAAGCAACAGAGATGAGTCAGCTGAAGACGATATACGAATGCTAAAACAAAATAATCTGCTACATACCTTTGGTGCTGGTCGTCCTAACTTGAAGGCTTGCACCCGATCACTGCCACGGATGAAGCCTCCGTCCGCGAAGTTAAACAGCTCGTTCAACAGCTGTTGTACCTCCGCTTTCTCCAAGATCTCCGGCCGCATCCTGGTCGGGTCCACGCTTCCGGCATACTCATACGCCGAGTGCACCCTCTTCTGGCAGGGCATCACCCGACGACAAATGAAGTTGCCGACCACGCCAAGCCCGTCCAGGCGCGACCAGTCGATCAGCTTCATGAGATCCGCCACTGGACCGTCGAACTCCGGGCGGTCGGTCCAGCTCATCCTCTTCTCAGGAATGTATCCCACATCGCAGAACGTGGAGCTGCCCGGTTCCTCCCTGATGTAGAACCACTTCCTGTACCATTCGGTCAAGGAAGTGTTCCATGGACAGTGCAGGTAGCGATTCTTCATTCCATCGCGAAGGTTGAGGTATACTCCACCTGCAACCTTGGAACCTCCAACTGCTCCCTTCTTCCTCAAGCAGAAAAGATACCGAAAAAGATCGAAGTGCGGCTCTATGCCAACATAGGCCTCGCACATGTGGATAAAAGTGGAAATGAGGAGAATTGAGTTCGGATGCAGATTGCAAATCCCGATCTCATAATACAAAAGAAGACCTTGAAGAAAAGGATGAACAGGAACACCAAAGCCCCTCTTAATGAAATCTTCGAATACGACGATCTCACCGGCGCGGGGGTCGGGGTAGCTCTCCCCCTCCGGTGCCCTCCAGCCGCCGAGCTCCGGGCTGTGCAGAAGCCCCATATCTACGAGGTCACCAAGAGATTTCGTGGTGCTGCGGGACTTTTTCCACTCCTTGGCCATCAGTTCGGCCCTCTTCTTGGAGTCGCTCTTCGCCATTGGAGGTGCGAAAGTAGGCTTGAGTTAGGAAGATGCAGGTGGTTGAAGGAGGCGAGAGCGGAAGGCTTGAAGGCAATGGCAGGGTAAGCAATACAGGCGGAACTGTCAGGCTCTTATAACCCGCAACTCCACCTCTCCCACTTCCCGTATTCTCGGGAAGTGGGCGGACCATGCGGCGGATGCGGCGTTTCGGTTTACAATGATTATAGACAATTAATGCGGCGGAACTTTCGTACCAATTGATGGTTTCCTTTTCTCAAACCATGCAAAGGGCGGCTGCACAGTTGCCAGGCGCAATTTTTCATACGTCCATCTGACACCCCGTCAGGAGGTCTCGTCACGTCAACTTTAAATGGAAAGATCTTTTCAAAAACAAGAAGACACATATGCCAGAGAGTCAACAATCCAAGGACTGCACCGACCACCGAGCACTCGACGCTCGGGGACTGGTCGCCCAGTCTATCGGCTCGGAACTTCAAGGATTGCACCGACCACCGAGTACTCGATGCTCGGGGACTGGTCGTCCAGTCTATCAGCTCGAAGCTTCAAGGACTGCACCGACCACCGAGTACTCGACGCTCGGGGACTGGTCGTCCAGTCTATCAGCTCGAAGCTTTAAAGACTGCACCGACCACCGAGCACTTGATGCTCGGGGACTGGTCGTACAGTACAGCAACACAGAATTCTAAGGAGCGCACTTGGTGCTTGGGGACTGGTCGGTTGGGTAATTCAATTGCAGACGGACTGGTAAATTCAATTTTTTAGACCTTGCTACAAGGCTCATACTTCGCCTTCCAGCAAGCTCGGGGACTACATCGGTACGATGCATCTGGCGATGCATCTCAGTTACAGAATTTCTTTGAGGACTTTTATTTTGACCCTGGCACCACGTGCCTACGTCACCTACTACCAGGCTCGCGGACTAAGTGGGCACACTTCACCTTGCGGTGAATTTGCTTGCTTTTTTGATGTTTATACCTTTCAAAAAAGTAAAGTGGGCACACTTCGCCAGGAAAGAAATCTTTTTTAATTTAGAGCACCATGCATTCTTCGAACAACTCGCTTCTTCGATGTCAATGTTGATCAACTGTCTTTTGAGTTGGTCAAAGAACCGTTGCAACTGTTTGGGCGACTTTCTCACTTATTGAAGACGTCAAGTCTCACTGATCGAAGAAGCTCAAGACGGCGTGTTACATCACAATACATGGTGCTCGGGGACTAGCTGTGGGGGTATAAACCCCTATGCCCTTACGGCTAGACTTCGGCCAGGAGGCTTGGCCCATTACGAGACGAGTTCAAGGCTTGATCCGACAACTTGGAGTTTCGCGCAAGGAAACAAGATGTGGAGATCAAGCAGGATTCTAGTCGGTTAGAATAGGAATTGATATCGAATTATCCATGGCAATTGTAACCGACTAGGATTAGTTTCCTGATCTGTAACCCTGCCCTCCAGACTATATAAGGAGAGGCAAGGGACCCCCCTAGGATATACGATTCTCTCGACACAAATCAATACAACCAGACGCAGGACGTAGGTATTACGCCAACTCGGCGGCCGAACCTGGATAAAAAGCTTGTCCGTGTCTTGCGTCACCATCGAGTTCGTAGTTTGCGCACTGTCTACCGATAAACTACTACCGTGGGTATACCCCAAGGTAGACTGCTGACTAGCTTTCGTCGACAGTCGGCAGAAAGCTCGGTTCGGTCAGTTTGGTGATAGTGCTAATCTTGATGAAAGATAGGTGTACGGTTTGCATTGAACGTACCGTATTCTCAGAAATCAATTTGGACGCACCCGATAGAACTCCTAGATCATGTGTGTCATATGGAATCTCGCTTCAATCTGTTTGGAGACAGTTTAGGTGCAAGATTGGTGCATGGTTTGCGCATAATGCACCATAGGCTCGGAAACCGTTATGGAAGGACCCGATAGTACTCCTAGGTGAAGAGGTTCAAGTGGAAGGAAGGTTCGATCTGTTTGGAGATAGTGCTAATCTTAATGCAAGATAGGTGCATGGTTTTCATGGAACATACCATATGCTAAGAAATCTATTTGGATGCATCGCAATAGAACTCCTAGATGACATGTGTCATATGGAATCTCGCTTTGGTCTATTTGGAGACAGAGTTAGTTTTGGTGCAAGATAGGTACACAGTTTGCGCCTAATGCATCATAGGCTAAGAAACCATTTTGGATGCACCCGATGATACTCCTGGGTAAAGGGGCTCAAGTGGAAGCTCAGTTTGCTTTGTTTGGAGATAGTGCTAATCTTTATGCAAGGTAGGTGCACGAATTGCATCGAACGTACCATATGCTTAGAAATATATTTGGAAGCACCCAATAGACCTCCTAGATGATGTGTGTCATATAGAATCTCACTTCGGTCTCTTTGGAGATAGTGTTAGTTTCGGTGCAAGATAGGTACACGGTATGTGCCAAATGCACCATAGACTAAAAAACTAATTTGGACGCACGCGATGGTACTCCTTGGTGAAGAGGCTCATGTGGAACCTTGGTTCTGTCTGTTTGAAGATAGTTCCAATCTTGATGCAAGATAGGTGCATGGTTTGCATGGAACATACCATACCTGATGGAACTGTGGTTGCACCCGATGGAACTACTAGATGAAGTTTATCATATGGAATCTCGCTTCCGTCCAGTTGCAGATAGTATTACTTTCGGTGCAAGATAGTTGCATGGTTTGTGCCCAGTGCACCATAGGCTCAGAAATCGTTGTGGAAGTTCCTGATGGTACTCCTAGGTGAAGAGGCTCAAGTGAAAGCCCGGTTCGGTCTGTTTGGAGATAGTGCTAATCTTGATGAAAGAAAGGTGTACGGTTTGCATAGAATGTACCATATACTCATAAATCAATTTGGACGCACCCGATAGAACTCCTAGATCATGTGTGTCATTTGGAATCTCGCTTCAATCTGTTTGGAGACATTGTTAGTTTAGGTGGAAGATTGGTGCATCGTTTGCGCATAATGCACCATAGGCTTAGAAACCATTATGGAAGCACCCGATGATAATCCTAGGTGAAGAGTGTAACAGAACCGACCAAATTATAAGAGATTAAGCCTAGTAGTGACCATTTGCATAGTCGAACTATCACGCTTAAGCCCATATAATCCCGGTAGTCCGTGAAATATTGAAGGATTTCAAACCACACATCACATATACAGCCAAGATCGTAATAAGTTTAGCGGTCGCCATCCACAAGCACATCCAGATTACAACATTCATAAAATACATCGGAGTGCTTAAAGTTATTACAAACCAAGTTCTTCAAGTAGCGGAAGCTTCATAGTTTGAAATTACAACACACACGATAAGTCTGATACAGTGCCATAGTTCGGTCATTCCCACAAAAGCAAAAGAAGAGACGGAGTGACCATCGCCCTTGGTCTAGTCATCACCCATAGCTGGGTACAGACAGAGGATGCAATAACCATAGTACATTTGACCATCTGCAAAACAACATGGGAATAGAACCCTGAGTACGAGAAGGTACTCAGCTAGACTTACCCGTCATAAACTTAAAATAAAGACTCATCAAGGATCATGAAGGCTATTTGGTGGGGTAGCTGACAACCATTTTGCAAAGACCGCAAGGTTTTATTACCCAAACCTACATAAATCTTTTCTTATTTTAGTCTGCTCAAGTTGAAAGTATCATTATCTATTATCTAGGTTTGCTCCTGTGCTATTACAAGCAAGTATGAGACTATGATAGTACCTCATCACAGCAGTCATAAACCCGTTTCGTTATAACCCAAGTGTTCCATAGTCCTTACTACGAGGACGAAGCTCATGTCAAGTGCTCACTATCCAGGAGCGATGGCGATTCAAATCGATTTCTAACCAGCTGGCGAGGTATTCCCCACACAAACCACACTCACTGATCAAGTGAGCTACAAATCACCGTATTACACTATCCAGAACCAATTCGCGGGTTCGGCAGGCACCGCCAGTACCCGAGGACCGTTCCGGCGACCGAGGTATCCAAGGTATACCAAGGTTGCGCGCCGCGCCCTCGTCGTTCTCCTCAACCATCACCAATACAGCGCATGGCGGCTCGATTCCCGGCCCGGATAGTGTTCAGGCTTCGCGGTCGGAACGACTTATCCTTCCAGCTAAGTGTGGGGCATGCGTTCAACATGACAAGAGGGCCGTCAACGATCGGTCCTTAATCGACACAGGCAGGGGCACCATGGTCAACCCACCATAAGACCCCGCCCGGTCTCCAAATTCGTTCCACACTTGGTTATTCTTTTCCCCGAGCAACCAATGCTTAATCAAGCAGGTATCCACCTATATCTCGCAGGTGACAGGGAATCACCCGACTTCTACCGAACTAAGCAAGCTAAGCATAGACTCCATGCCTATCTACATAGGACAAGGTAGTTGAATGAGTAGGAATAACAAGGAGTACTCATGCAGCAACGGTATCAGGCAACTCCTATCACTTAATATGCAATACAGTAGAACAAGTATAACACTTTATATAAGTTAGCGAGAATAGGGAGACTTAGAATGCTCCAGGGCTTGCCTTTCTCAAACGTGCTGGGTCGGTGATCCGGACACTCCTGCAATTCCTCTCCTGGTTCCTGTGCTTCCGGAGGTTCCTGCTCCTGAAGCTCCTCGGGTTCCTCGGTTCCCACCTCGTTCTCCTGCGAGCCTGTATGATGCATACATGCTCATAAGTGGAGTGCGAGATGCCCGAGTGGATGCTTACATGAGGGAGTACCAAAGGAGTCATGTTATGATGCATAGGTAATGCACTTAGTCATGCTTATTACAAGGTAGTCAACATCATCCAAGAATAAACAATTGAATCAAACATCTATTACATTCTCTTCTATAATTATTTTTCAAATGAAATCAGCAACCTACATGATGCTTCAAAGATACACCAAACCCAACTTAGTCCATTCAACCCACATACACAACCATTCATAATTTTCTTTATTCATTTCTAAGCCCATTAAAAATCACATGCAATTCTGTTCATCAATAAATTCCAGAAAAATTACAGGAGACTACTAGCTAATCATAAAGTCTACTGTAAATTTTTCATAATTTTTGGTTACTTATTTTGAGCCACAAAAATCACAAGATTAATGGATAAGGCAAGTATAATCACCCTACTGTGATATAAGTGTCAAACAACAGATTTCATATTTTTACAATTTATCTAATATCATAAGAAATACCCACAAAATTTTCCAGATTTATTGCATGACCCATTTAATTATTAAAAAATCATAAAGCACTGCCATGCAAGCATTTAAATTACCATAAATTCATTTATACACCAAATAATATGTAACAATATTTTCTCAGTGATTAAACACACATGCAGAGCCAGCAAAACAAGTTTCACATTTTTCTGAGCCATATTTCATTTACTATGCATTTTCCAAGTTTAACAAAATCATGGATAAAATATATTCACACAGAAAAGTTGCTCCAACATGACATGCAATTACATCAAACTGTAGATCTGGAAATATAGAGCACACCAAAATTTATTTCATTCAATTTGGAGCTGTAGAACTCAAGATATAGATTTTACAAACTTTAAATCAATTTATGGAAAACACTTTTTCAAGAAAACCGACGAAAAACGCTACGCACACCCAGATCTACACCCACCGGGGTACCCCTGCGACTGACAGTGGGTCCCCGACCCCACCAGTCAGCGAGACCGAGAGGGAGCTCACCTCCGACGAGCGGATCTCGCCGGCGGTGAGGTCTCCGGCCACGGGGTGAGCACCAACGTGCTCCCCGCAGCAAGACGCACCCAACGGTACCCTTGGATCGACCAGAGGGCGGCCGGAACACCTCCGGCGAGCATGCATGGCGGCACGGCGGCGCTGCTCGCCGTGGCCAGGCTGCTCCGGCGCGGTAGAGCGTTCGCAAACGCCTCTCCGAGCTTCTTCACCTTCCTACCGACCTAGCGCAACAGAGAACGAGCGAAAAGACGCAGGGAAACGCTAGATCCGCCGCGGCGGAGTACTTCGGCGAGCTCGGGGTAACTCCGGCGTGCGATTCACGGCGCTCGACGGACTCTCACCTCGGTAGAACGTTCGCACGAGCTTACCCTAGCGACGGCGAGTGCCCTGGTGCTCTCGGCGTCGAGCTTGAGGCTCTGGTGTGGCCGGCAACGAGCGGCGGAGCTCTCTCCAGCAATGGCGCGCGGAGGAGCGGCTGCTGCTGCGCGGTGCGAGCGGAGGAGGAAGGAGAAGGAGGGCGCGGGGGACAGAACGGAAGAAATGGTCTGGGAGCCTGCGCCAGCGTCCCGACCAGGGGGGGTTGGAGGCCGGTCGCGGCGCGTCCAACGCCGGCGTACGGCCGCCACGTGGCCGGCGCCGGGTGGAGCGAGGCGCGTCCGCGCGCGGGAGGGAGACGGAGAGGGGAGGCAGGCCGGGTCGCTTGCTGGGCCGAAAGGGAAGCGGGGTTGGCCCAGCAGCGCCTGGCCCTTTCTCTTTTTTTTTGAATTTCTTTTCTCCAAATTCTTTCTAAATTCATTTGGACCAATTTAAAATCATTTTTACCTCTTGCTCCCAAAAACAAAGTTGTTCCAAATTAAAAACTCTACAACTTTGCTTTGACAAGCAAGACCAAATTCCAAACAAAATTTGAATTACAAGTTAAAACTCAGCTCTAGGTTTTAAATAAATTCATTTTGGAAAAGTTTGTATAAACTCCATTTCTCAAATTCCATAGCTCCAAAAATTGCACAAAAATGTTCTTAATTCTTCTTACACATAAAGCAACCTAATTTGAATATTTCACAATTTTAGAAACAAGCATCACATTTTTAACATAATTAAAGCACATGAAATGAAGCACATAAAATCATAATTTGAAAATAGTGTCATGCTCATGATGCTTATGCTTGATGGAAATGCTTATGCATGACTTTGGTGAGACTAAGTGCATGCTTAACACCTAGGGTGTTACAGCCCTTCCCCCCTTAGGGAAATCTCGTCCCGAGATTTTGGGTTACTAACCATTTCTTATGAAACTTTGGGTAAACTGTTTTTAAGTAATCCTCTGTTTCCCAGGTGGCATCCCTATCGTCATGATGACTCCATACCACCTTATATGTTCTGACAATTCTGTTTCGGGTTACTCGCTCCTTGGTATCCACGATTCCCACTGGCTGCTCTTTATACTCTAAGTCTGCTTTTATTTTGATCCCTCGGGGTTCAATTCTTTGCTCAGGCACTTTCAAACATTTCCGTAGTTGCGACACATGGAAGACCGGAAAGATCGAGCTCATCTCTTCAGGTAACTGAATCTTATAGGCCACTGGGCCTTTCCTCTCTTGCACTTGGTACGGTCCCACATATCTGGGTGCAAGCTTGCTTCGAACTCGGAAACGTTGAACTTTCTTCATTGGCGTAACCTTGAGGTACACATAGTCACCTATGTTGAATTCAAGTGGCCTTCTTCTCTTATCAGCATAACCCTTCTGTCGTGACTGTGCGGCTTGCATATGTTGTTGTATAATCTGCACCTTTTTCTCAGCATCATTCACAAAGTCGATACCATAGTATCTCCTTTCACCAGGTTCCACCCAGTTTAACGGAGTTCGACATCTCCGCCCATACAAAGCTTCGAACGGGGCCATCTTGATGCTCTCTTGATAACTATTATTGTATGAGAACTCAGCCAGAGGTAACCATGATTCCCACGATCCCCTGGATGATAGCACACAGGCTCTTAGCATATCTTCTAACACTTGATTTAGCCTCTCGGTTTGACCTGAAGTCTGGGGATGATACGCCGTGCTTCTTATCAGACTGGTCCCCAAGCTCTTAGGCATGCGCTCCCAGAAGTGAGCAGTGAACTGTGGTCCCCTATCCGATATGATAGTTTTGGGAATACCATGCAATTTGACGATCTCAGCCATATATATATCAGCATACTCAGGAGGTCTGTATGTGTTCTTGACTGGAATGAAATGAGCCGACTTGGTTAATCGATCTATGATTACCCAAATCGAGTCATTCCCCTTCCTGGTTGTCGGTAAGCCGGTGATAAAGTCCATACTGACCTCTTCCCATTTCCACTCCGGAACTGATAACGGTTGTAACAGACCTGCAGGTTTCATATGGATGGCCTTAACTCTGCAACACGTGTCACAACGGGCCACATAAGCGGCTATTTCTTTCTTCATCTTGGTCCACCAAAAGTGGGGCCTTAGATCTTGATACATTTTGCTGCTGCCAGGATGAATAGAAAGCTTAGAGAGATGGGCTTCATCCATGATGCGATTCTTCAACTCCCGATCTTTCGGGACCACTAACCGCTGTTGAAACCACAGTACCCCCTTCTCATCAACCCGAAACTGAGTCTTTGGGTCATCTTTGATCTTCTCTTTGATGTGGAAAATACTCTTGTCTCTTTTCTGACCTTCAATGACTTGACTCTCGAGTGAACAACTGAGTTGTATATGACATAAGACCTCAGGATGCATAAGATTGAACCCATCTTCAAACAACGGTTGAACCATTTGATAGTGCGGTTTGCGACTCAAAGCATCTGCGACCACATTAGCTTTGCCTGGATGATAGTGAACTTCCAGGTCATAATCCTTGATTAGCTCTAACCACCGTCGTTGCCTCATATTCAGCTCGGACTGAGTGAAGATGTACTTCAAACTCTTGTGATCGGTGTAAATGTGACACTTATTTCCTAGCAGATAATGTCTCCAGATCTTCAAAGCATGTACCACTGCTGCTAACTCAAGGTCGTGCGTTGGATAGTTGACTTCATGCTTTCTCAACTGTCGGGAAGCATAAGCTATCACCCTGCCATCTTGCATCAACACACACACCAGGCCACTCTTCGATGCGTCACAAAACACATCAAAAGGCTTCTCTATATTCGGTTGTGCCAGAACGGGAGCAGTGGTTAGCAACTTTCGCAAGGTGCGGAAGGCTAACTCACACCCTTCCGTCCAGACGAACTTATGATCCTTTTGTAGCAAACTTGTCATTGGCTTAGCAATCTTGGAGAAGTCAGGTATGAAACGACGATAATACCCGGCCAGACCAAGAAAACTTCTAACTTCCGAGACAGAAGTTGGTGCCTTCCAGTCCATGACTTCCTGCACTTTTGATGGATCTACGGCAATCCCTTCTTCAGACAAAATGTGCCCTAGGAACGGAACTTTCTTCAACCAGAACTCACACTTGCTGAACTTGGCATATAACTGATGCTCTCGTAATCGTGTCAGCACGATTCTCAGATGTTCGGCGTGATCTTGCTCATTTTCTGAATATACCAGAATATCATCGATAAACACCACAACAAACTTATCCAATTCTAGCATAAAGACTGAATTCATCAGATACATAAAGTATGCAGGAGCATTTGTCAACCCAAAGGACATGACAAGATACTCGTACAACCCATATCTGGTGGAAAAAGCAGTCTTCGGGATATCTTGCGGACGAATCTTGATTTGGTGATACCCAGATCTCAAATCTATCTTAGAGAACACTCTTTCCTTGGATAACTGATCAAACAGGATATCAATCCTTGGCAAGGGATACTTATTTTTGACTGTCACTGCATTGAGTGGACGATAGTCCACGCACATGCGCAACGACTGATCCTTCTTTTTCACAAACAACGCTGGACAACCCCATTCCGACGAGCTGGGCCGGATGAACCCTTTTTCTAGTAACTCCTTCAGTTGTTTCTTCAACTCTGCGAGTTTGTTTGGTGGCATCCGGTACGGCCTTCTAGATATTGGTGCTGTACCTGGTATCAACTCGATTACAAACTCTACCTCCCTATCTGGGGGAAGTCCTGGTAACTCCTCGGGAAACACATCGGGGAACTCACAGACCACTAGGATCTGTGGTAAAGGGACCACGTGCGTAGCACAGGAGATGCTAGCAAAGTCAAGACGACGGGGCAGAGGTACTTGAAAAGAGTTACTGCCCTGTGGTTCTCTGAGAGATAACATCCTCTTTCCAGTATCTATGACCGCATCCCATTCTCTTATCCATTTCATGCCCATGATAACATCCAAAACTAACCCAGGCATGACCACTAGATTTACCCGAAAGACTCGGCCACTTATCTCCAGGGTTGCCCCTCGGACCACTCTATTGGTCAACACATCTGCCCCTGCTGAGCTGATGCGGTAGCCATAGCCCAGATCTGTAACTGGTTGATTATGCTTTTGTGCAAATGCTTGACTCATGAAAGAATGCGACGATCCAGAATCAAACAAAACAACTGCAAGATGTTGGTTGACAGAAAACATACCAGCTGTTACCGGTTCTCCTTCCGGGATTTCCTCAATCGAGGTATGATGCACACGAGTTGGATATGTTGGCTGCTGCCTCTTGGGGTAGGGACATTCCTTAGCAAAGTGCCCCATATTGTGGCAGTTATAGCACGGACCCTTGGGCGCATTGTTGATGGCAGGTGCTGCAGCTTGAATTGCCTTTGGCTTGGCAGGAGCTATCGCCACCTTGTACGGCTTCTGCTGTGTTGGATGCCCGGTGTTCCTTCTCTGCGGTGGTCGGAACCTAGCACCCGGGGCAGGAGGACGATACTGCTGTCGCCCTGCCACTGGTGCCCTGGACTGGGATGATCCTGCTTCAAAAGCCCTTTTACGTGACTTGGATGCACTGTAGTTGTTGTTATTGTTCTCTTGGGTCAGGCAGTCACTGATATAGGCATTGAAAGTAGCCCTAGCCCCTGTACCCATGGTCTTCAACATCTTTGGATTCAAGCCCCTCTGGAAACTAGCAATCTTCTTGGCCTCCGTGTTCACAAACTCAGGGGCATAGCGAGCGAGATTATTGAAGGCATGTAGATACTCTTTCACAGATTTCGTCCCTTGGGACAGCCTCATGAACTCCCCAACCTTCATTTCAACCACACCAGGAGGAATGTAATTTCCCCGGAAAGCGGTGGTGAAGCGGTTCCAGGTGATTGGTGTCCCCTCTGGGTAGGTGGTACGGTGATGGGACCACCAAATCCCAGCGGGTCCTTGCAACTGATGTGCCGCATACTCAGCCTTGAGTTCTTCCGTCATTCGGAGAAGACGAAACTTCTGCTCCATAGTGTTGATCCACTCATCTGCTTCGAGCGGTTCCAAGGCCTCCTTAAAGATTGGTGGTTTGGTATCCATGAAGTCCTTGAACGAACTGTACTGGTTGACCTCCCGACCACCCTGATTATCTCCACGACGGGTGTTGTCAGCTATGTTGCGCAAAGCTTCTTCCATGTTGCGCTGCATCTGTTCCATGTTGCGTTGGCTTCCCAGAAACTGCGCGAAAAACACATCCGCAGTGTACGGGGGAGGCGGTGGTGGTGGCGGTGTTGGTGCTCTATCCTCATTCCGTTGAGCCCCACCTCCGGATGTACCTGCTCCAAGGCCCGGATTGCTGTTACCCCCGCCACGTGTTTGTACCATCTGCATACGCCAATGATAAGCAATCGTTAGGAGTTGCCATCAACCGGTAGAAAATGTGTAAAATCGTGCCATACTGAATTTACTGAGGGAATAAATTCACACAATAAACAAAGGCACAACAACTCATCATCCACGCACAACATCACTAACAGATTACTTAACATTCACGCAACAAGGTTCGCGTACATCCAACTTGCCAGCATACATACACTGGACTTTCAGCATCAACTCATAAAGTCTTACACAGCCCAGATCCAAAAGTACATGACATGCCACGCAACATACATCACAAAAGAGGAAAGACTAGCTCTAGAGCCCTAGCATCTACTCGCTGTGGTCACTGTCCATGCCGGAGCCATCCTCATCTTCATCACCACTAGCAGCTGCTCCTATCTCGGGATCCGCGTCCATCTCGTCCTCAGAGTCTAGCTCCGCTGCTCCAGGCAGGTGGTGAGGGTGGAGCTGGTTATGCAGCTGGTGGATCTCCTCATGCAAGTTCTCATTGTACTCCTCGCATTAGCTAGCTGCTGCTCTAGCTCTAGCTGTCGGGCCCTCAAAGTGTCCTCCTCGTGCCAGGCTTCATTCCTCTATCCAAGCACATGGACTAGCATGCGCTCGCAGTTCCTGTGAGCAGTAGTCACCCTGTCCTTCTGCTCCCGTACTGCAAGCAGGTCCTGACTCAGCTCACTGTTCTTCTGGACTGCCTGGTCTCTCTCTCTGGTCACACGAGCCAACTCTGCCTGTAGCCTCTCAACCTCAGAGTCAAACTCACGCTGCAACTGACGCTTCTCATCCTGGACGGTGAGAAGAGACCCGGACAAGCGACCCAAACAACGCTCCAGGCCTCCATAGGTCTTCATCAACGCGTACATGGCACTCGTAGCTGCACTGTCACTGTGCTGGTCTCATCCGCACTCCTCTCTAGAGCATTCACCTCGGACTGATCCCACACCAAAGTGTAAGGGTCACCCCGGGGAAACACCCCAGCGAAGGCGTGGGCCAGCTCCTGTGGAAACCTCTCCATGAGGTCCCTCAAAACCGCGAAAGCTGCCCTGCTGGCACCGTGGAAAGGCGTGACACCTCGGGACTCGTACACCCAGCCGCCCCAAGCAGGGTCTCCTCCACTGGTAGGGACAACTGCCTCGATCCCCACCAGGGTCTCATCCCCAAGCGGCTCCTTATCCCAATAGTAGCGAGGCTCCCTTCCTTCGGGATACCCCATCGAACTGAGCACCCTCCAAAGCAAAGTGGGCATCCCAAACTCCTCTAGGAACTTGCTCTTATGTCGCGAGCTCCTAGCTGCCAACGGACGGCGAGGGGCCCGCCCACCAGTGGACTTGCGAGCGGTGAGCCTAGTGCGTGCCATCTGCTGCAAATGGAATACCGTGGGTAAGAGCGAGGATTACCTTTAATTATTTTATTTAGAATTGGGACAGATTAAATTAAGGGGGAAAGTAAGCAATGATATGAAATGAACATGATGCATGCACGAACTTACGATCTCACAAACTTAGAAAACAAAGGTTAACACTAGGCGGTATATGCGGTGGCACACAACGTTCTCCCATAATGTAACTAGCGTTCTAAGCGAGAACGTGGTTAGGGTACCTGCAGAAAACTCATTTCAGCCCACCCACAGTATGATCGTGCAGAACAAAATTTAAAACTATACACTTCACATACACAGACACCCGTCCATGCATGCGATGTGTCACTACCCACATCATCGCCCTAATGACGGCATCGTCTCTCAGGACGGAATTCCCAGCATGCGGTACTGTTCCCAAGACACACCAACATGTGTGCATGACACAGTACCTGACAACACTTCCCTAGACCGGCAGTGTATCCGATCATGCTCTCACAACTCCCACTTACCATGGCGTAGAGGAAGAATTGATCCATACATTACCACTCAAATGAATGGCACTCATACTATTGCACGCCGTATGAGCGACGAAATAAAAATATGATGCATTAACCCCCAAGTCAGTACTTAGCTAGCCACCTTAGAGTCCTTAACTGGGCATAAAGGATATGACCATGGCACACTAGATAATTTTCCCAAAACTTAGTTTAACACCTTGATCATTATTAATTAATTAATTAAATCTTTTACTAAACCGGTTTAGATTTTTGTTTAAAACGTACTTATGAACAGTAACTCGCTAAACCTTGCTCCGATGCCAGCTGTAACAGAACCGACCAAATTATAAGAGATTAAGCCTAATAGTGACCATTTGCATAGTCGAACTATCACGCTTAAGCCCATATAATCCCGGTAGTCCGTGAAATCTCGAAGGATTTCAAACCACACATCACATATACAGCCAAGATCGTAATAAGTTTAGCGGTCGCCATCCACAAGCACATCCAGATTACAACATTCATAAAATACATCGGAGTGCTTAAAGTTATTACAAACCAAGTTCTTCAAGTAGCGGAAGCTTCATAGTTTGAAATTACAACACACACGATAAGTCTGATACAGTGCCATAGTTCGGTCATTCCCACAAAAGCAAAAGAAGAGACGGAGTGACCATCGCCCTTGGTCTAGTCATCACCCATAGCTGGGTACAGACAGAGGATGCAATAACCATAGTACATTTGACCATCTGCAAAACAACATGGGAATAGAACCCTGAGTACGAGAAGGTACTCAGCTAGACTTACCCGTCATAAACTTAAAATAAAGACTCATCAAGGATCATGAAGGCTATTTGGTGGGGTAGCTGACAACCATTTTGCAAAGACCGCAAGGTTTTATTACCCAAACCTACATAAATCTTTTCTTCTTTTAGTCTGCTCAAGTTGAAAGTATCATTATCTATTATCTAGGTTTGCTCCTGTGCTATTACAAGCAAGTATGAGACTATGATAGTACCTCATCACAGCAGTCATAAACCCGTTTCGTTATAACCCAAGTGTTCCATAGTCCTTACTACGAGGACGAAGCTCATGTCAAGTGCTCACTATCCAGGAGCGATGGCGATTCGAATCGATTTCTAACCAGCTCGCGAGGTATTCCCCACACAAACCACACTCACTGATCAAGTGAGCTACAGATCACCGTATTACACTATCCAGGACCAATTCGCGGGTTCGGCAGGCACCGCCAGTACCCGAGGACCGTTCCGGTGACCGAGGTATCCAAGGTATACCAAGGTTGCGCGCCGCGCCCTCGTCGTTCTCCTCAACCATCACCAATACAGCGCATGGCGGCTCGATTCCCGGCCCGGATAGTGTTTAGGCTTCGCGGTCGGAACGACTTATCCTTCCAGCTAAGTGTGGGGCATGCGTTCAACATGACAAGAGGGCCGTCAACGATCGGTCCTTAATCGACACAGGCAGGGGCACCATGGTCAACCCACCATAAGACCCCGCCCGGTCTCCAAATTCGTTCCACACTTGGTTATTCTTTTCCCCGAGCAACCAATGCTTAATCAAGCAGGTATCCACCTATATCTCGCAGGTGACAGGGAATCACCCGACTTCTACCGAACTAAGCAAGCTAAGCATAAACTCCGTGCCTATCTACATAGGACAAGGTAGTTGAATGAGTAGGAATAACAAGGAGTACTCATGCAGCAACGGTATCAGGCAACTCCTATCACTTAATATGCAATACAGTAGAACAAGTATAACACTTTATATAAGTTAGCGAGAATAGGGAGACTTAGAATGCTCCGGGGCTTGCCTTTCTCAAACGTGCTGGGTCGGTGATCCGGACACTCCTGCAATTCCTCTCCGGGTTCCTGTGCTTCCGGAGGTTCCTGCTCCTGAAGCTCCTCGGGTTCCTCGGTTCCCACCTCGTTCTCCTGCGAGCCTGTATGATGCATACATGCTCATGAGTGGAGTGCGAGATGCCCGAGTGGATGCTTACATGAGGGAGTACCAAAGGAGTCATGTTATGATGCATAGGTAATGCACTTGGTCATGCTTATTACAAGGTAGTCAACATCATCCAAGAATAAACAATTGAATCAAACATCTATTACATTCTCTTCTATAATTATTTTTCAAATGAAATCAGCAACCTACATGATGCTTCAAAGATACACCAAACCCATCTTAGTCCATTCAACCCACATACACAACCATTCATAATTTTCTTTATTCATTTCTAAGCCCATTAAAAATCACATGCAATTCTGTTCATCAATAAATTCTAGAAAAATTACAGGAGACTACTAGCTAATCATAAAGTCTACTGTAAATTTTTCATAATTTTTGGTTACTTATTTTGAGCCACAAAAATCACAAGATTAATGGATAAGGCAAGTATAATCACCCTACTATGATATAAGTGTCAAACAACAGATTTCATATTTTTACAATTTATCTAATATCATAAGAAATACCCACAAAATTTTCCAGATTTATTACCTGACCCATTTAATTATTAAAAAATCATAAAGCACTGCCATGCAAGCATTTAAATTACCATAAATTCATTTATACACCAAATAATATGTAACAATATTTTCTCAGTGATTAAACACACATGCAGAGCCAGCAAAACAAGTTTCACATTTTTCTGAGCCATATTTCATTTACTATGCATTTTCCAAGTTTAACAAAATCATGGATAAAATATATTCACACAGAAAAGTTGCTCCAACATGACATGCAATTACATCAAACTGTAGATCTGGAAATATAGAGCACACCAAAATTTATTTCATTCAATTTGGAGCTGTAGAACTCAAGATATAGATTTTACAAACTTTAAATCAATTTCTGGAAAACACTTTTTCAAGAAAACCGACGAAAAACGCTACGCACACCCAGATCTACACCCACCGGGGTACCCCTGCGACTGACAGTGGGTCCCCGACCCCACCAGTCAGCGAGACCGAGAGGGAGCTCACCTCCGACGAGCGGATCTCGCCGGCGGTGAGGTCTCCGGCCACGGGGTGAGCACCAACGTGCTCCCCGCAGCAAGACGCACCCAACGGTACCCTTGGATCGACCAGAGGGCGGCCGGAACACCTCCGGCGAGCATGCATGGCGGCACGGCGGCGCTGCTCGCCGTGGCCAGGCTGCTCCGGCGCGGTAGAGCGTGCGCAAACGCCTCTCCGAGCTTCCTCACCTTCCTACTGACCTAGCGCAACAGAGAACGAGCGAAAAGACGCAGGGAAACGCTAGATCCGCCGCGGCGGAGTACTCCGGCGAGCTCGGGGTAACTCCGGCGAGCGATTCACGGCACTCGACGGACTCTCACCTCGGTAGAACGTTCGCACGAGCTTACCCTAGCGACGGCGAGTGCCCTGGTGCTCTCGGCGTCGAGCTTGAGGCTCTGGTGTGGCCGGCGACGAGCGGCGGAGCTCTCTCCGGCAATGGCGCGCGGAGGAGCGGCTGCTGCTGCGCGGTGCGAGCGGAGGAGGAAGGAGAAGGAGGGCGCGGGGGACAGAACGGGCGAAATGGTCTGGGAGCCTGCGCCGGCGTCCCGACCAGGGGGGTTGGAGGCCGGCCGCGGCGCGTCCAACGCCGGCGTACGGCCGCCACGTGGCCGGCGCCGGGTGGAGCGAGGCGCGTCCGCGCGCGGGAGGGAGAGGGAGAGGGGAGGCAGGCCGGGTCGCTTGCTGGGCCGAAAGGGAAGCGGGGTTGGCCCAGCAGCGCCTGCCCCTTTCTCTTTTTTTTTTGAATTTCTTTTCTCCAAATTCTTTCTAAATTCATTTGGACCAATTTAAAATCATTTTCACCTCTTGCTCCCAAAAACAAAGTTGTTCCAAATTAAAAACTCTACAACTTTGCTTTGACAAGCAAGACCAAATTCCAAACAAAATTTGAATTACAAGTTAAAACTCAGCTCTAGGTTTTAAATAAATTCATTTTGGAAAAGTTTGTATAAACTCCATTTCTCAAATTCCATAGCTCCAAAAATTGCACAAAAATGTTCTTAATTCTTCTTACACATAAAGCAACCTAATTTGAATATTTCACAATTTTAGAAACAAGCATCACATTTTTAACATAATTAAAGCACATGAAATGAAGCACATAAAATCATAATTTGAAAAGAGTGTCATGCTCATGATGCTTATGCTTGATGGAAATGCTTATGCATGACTTTGGTGAGACTAAGTGCATGCTTAACACCTAGGGTGTTACAAAGAGGCTCAAGTGGAAGGTCGGTTCGATCTGTTTGGAGATAGTGCTAATCTTGATGCAAGATAGGTGCACGGTTTGCATGGAACATACCATATGCTAAAAAATCCATTTGGACGCACCCAATAGAACTCCTAGATGACATGTGTCATATAGAATCTCGCTTAGGTCTGTTTGGAGACAGAGGTAGTTTTGGTGCAAGATAGGTACACAGTTTGCGCCTAATGCATCATAGACTAAGAAACCATTTTGGATGCACCCGATGATACTCCTGGGTAAAGGGGCTCAAGTGCAGCTCAGTTTGCTTTGTTTGGAGATAGTGCTAATCTAGATGCAAGATAGGTGCACGAATTGCATCGAACGTACCATATGCTTAGAAATATATTTGGAAGCACCCAATAGAACTCCTAGATGACGTGTGTCATATAGAATCTCACTTCAGTCTCTTTCGAGATAGTGTTAGTTTTGGTACAAGATAGGTACACGGTTTGTGCCTAATGCACCATAGGCTAAGAAACTATTTTGGACGCACGCGATGGTACTCCTTGGTGAAGAGGCTCATGTGGAATCTTGGTTCTGTCTGTTTGGAGATAGTTCTAATCTTGATGCAAGATAGGTGCACGGTTTGCCTGGAACATACCATATGCTCAGAAATCAATTTGGACACACCCGATGGAACTGTAGATGCACCCGATGGAACTACTAGATGAAGTGTATCATATGGAATCTCGCTTCAGTCTAGTTGGAGATAGTATTAGTTTTGGTGCAAGATAGTTGCATGGTTTGTGCCCAGTGCACCATAGGCTCAGAAATCGTTGTGGAAGTTCCCGATGGTACTCCTAGGTGAAGAGGCTCAATTGAAAGCTCGGTTCGCTCTGTTTGGAGATAGTGCTAATCTTGATGAAAGATAGGTGTACGGTTTGCATGGAACGTACCGTATTCTTAGAAATCAATTTGGACGCACCCGATAGAACTCCTAGATCATGTGTGTCATATGGAATCTCGCTTCAATCTGTTTGGAGACAGTTTAGGTGCAAGATTGGTGCATGGTTTGCGCATAATGCACCATAGGCTCGGAAACCATTATGGAAGCACCCGATAGTACTCCTAGGTGAAGAGGCTCAAGTGGAAGGTCGATTCGATCTGTTTGGAGATAGTGCTAATCTTGATGCAAGATAGGTGCACGGTTTGCATGAAACATACCATATGCTAAGAAATCCATTTAGACGCACCCCAATAGAACTCCTAGATGACATGTGTCAAATAGAATCTCGCTTTGGTCTGTTTGGAGACAGAGTTAGTTTTGGTGCAAGATAGGTACACAGTTTGCGCCTAATGCATCATAGGCTAAGAAACCATTTTGGATGCACCCGATGATACTCCTGGGTAAAGGGGTTCAAGTGGAAGCTCAGTTTGCTTTGTTTGGAGATAGTGCTAATCTCGATGCAAGATAGGTGCCCGAATTGCATCGAACGTACCATATGCTTCGAAATATATTTGGAAGCACCCAATAGAACTCCTAGATGACGTGTGTCATATAGAATCTCACTTCGGTCTCTTTGGAGATAGTGTTAGTTTCGGTGCAAGATAGGTACACAGTTTGTGCCTAATGCACCATAGGCTAAGAAACTATTTTGGACGCACGCGATGGTACTCCTTGGTGAAGAGGCTTATGTGGAATCTTGGTTCTGTCTGTTTGGAGATAGTTCTAATCTTGATGCAAGATAGGTGCACGGTTTGCATGGAACATACCATATGCTCAAAAATCAATTTGGACAAACCTGATGGAACTGTGGATGCACCCGATGGAACTACTAGATGAAGTTTATCATATGGAATCTCGCTTCCGTCCAGTTGGAGATAGTATTAGTTTCGGTGCAAGATAGTTGCATGGTTTGTGCCCAGTGCACCATAGGCTCAGAAATCGTTGTGGAAGTTCCTGATGGTACTCCTAGGTGAAGAGGCTCAAGTGAAAGCCCGGTTCGGTCTGTTTGGAGATAGTGCTAATCTTGATGAAAGATAGGTGTACGGTTTGCATAGAACGTACCATATTCTCATAAATCAATTTGGACGCACCCGATAGAACTCCTAGATCATGTGTGTCATTTGGAATCTCGCTTCAATCTGTTCGGAGACATTGTTAGTTGAGGTGGAAGATTGGTGCATCGTTTGCGCATAATGCACCATATGCTCAGAAACCATTATGGAAGCACCCGATGATAATCCTAGGTGAAGAGGCTCAAGTGGAAGGTCGGTTTGATCTGTTTGAAGATAGTGCTAATCTTGATGTAAGATAGGTGCACGGTTTGCATGGAACATACCATATGCTAAGAAATCCATTTGGACGCACCCAATAGAACTCCTAGATGACATGTGTCATATGGAATCTCGCTTTGGTCTATTTGGAGACAGAGTTAGTTTTGGTGCAAGATAGATGCACAGTTTGCGCCTAATGCATCATAGGCTAAGAAACCATTTTGGATGCACCCGATGATACTCCTGGGTAAAGGGGCTCAAGTGGAAGCTCAGTTTGCTTTGTTTGGAGATAGTGCTAATCTTGATGCAAGATAGGTGCACGAATTGCATCGAACGTACCATATGCTTCGAAATATATTTGGAAGCACCCAATAGAACTCCAAGATGACGTGTGTCATATAGAATCTCACTTCGGTCTCTTTGGAGATAGTGTTAGTTTCGGTGCAAGATAGGTACACGGTTTGTGCCTAATGCACCAAAGGCTAAGAAACTATTTTGGACGCATGCGATGGTACTCCTTGGTGAAGAGGCACATGTGGAATCTTGGTTCTGTTTGTTTGGAGATAGTTCTAATCTTGATGAAAGATAGGTGCACGGTTTGCATGAAACATACCATATGCTCAAAAATCAATTTAGACACACCTGATGGAACTGTGGATGCACCCGATGGAACTACTAGATGAAGTTTATCATATGGAATCTCTCTTCCGTCCAGTTGGAGATAGTATTAGTTTTGGTGGAATCTCGCTTCCGTCCAGTTGGACATAGTATTAGTTTCGGTGCAAGATAGTTGCATGGTTTGTGCCCAGTGCACCATAGGCTCAGAAATCGTTGTGGAAGTTCCTGATGGTACTCCTAGGTGAAGAGGCTCAAGTGAAAGCCCGGTTTGGTCTGTTTGCAGATAGTGCTAATCTTGATGAAAGATAGGTGTACGGTTTGCATAGAACGTACCATATTCTCATAAATCAATTTGGACGCACCCGATAGAACTTGATGAGGACAACAACACCAGCGATACATCCTCTCCGACACAACCTATAGCTGGTCCTCTTAGTCGTGCTCGTGTTCGTCAACTTAATAACCAAGTGAGTTCCTTGATAAGCTTGTGTCCATCTTGTTTAGACAATGGAAACGTGTGCACTCTTGTTTTGATTAGGAACCAAGGAGAAGACCGAAAGGGAGAAGGACTCACGCTCGCTGGATTCGGACAGCAGCAAAGCGCCAAATTGTGACCGTTACCACGGTTGCATATGGATTCGGATTCAGGCGCTTCAGGACTTGTTGGAAAGCTTATCAAGTCTACTTTCATATGAATCCAGTCCCACATCAATACCTGTTCGGCAGCAGCGGCAATGATCCAATTACCATCGATAGGTCTTGCTGTCCAGGGTGCTGCGTCACCTCATTTTGGGCTGATGGCCCATGTATCAAGTTGGGTCCATTAGGGAAGCGTCCTAGGGTTGGAGGACGACCCCAACACCTCTTTGGTCGTCAATCCATCTACTTATATCCCTCTAGAGTCGCCATGGTGGTTGGGTTTTGTTTAGATCAAGTTTAGCCTTCGCTACTTGCTTGTAGGCACGCGTGCAGGAACAGCCGCCCGTCTCTTTGTCTTCGGAACCCCATTCTTGATTAAGATTCAGTTTGAAATCTTCAATTCATCTTGCAAATTCAGTGCTTGTTTCCTCGTTCTTGCTAGTTCTTCGATTGCTTGCAGGACGGGAGCCCTAGGGGCTGGTTGTCGCGCTCCACAAGATCGTGACGGCTATTGGACGTGGTGTATCGGTTGCTAAGGCGCGGTCTTGAGGGCTGAAGTCAGGCCGTGAACGTCATCTCCATCCACCAATCGAGTTATCCCCGTCTCTCATCAAAAGATCGGGCAAAAACCCTAGCGGGTTCGCATCAGAACTCCAAGATCATGTGTGTCATTTGGAATCTCGCTTCAATCTGTTCAGAGACATTGTTAGTTTAGGTGGAAGATTGGTGCAACGTTTGTGCATAATGCACCATATGCTCAGAAACCATCATGGAAGCACCCGATGATAATCCTAGGTGAAGAGGCTCAAGTGGAAGGTCGGTTTGATCTGTTTGGAGACAGTGCTAATCTTGATGTAAGATAGGTGCACGGTTTGCATGGAACATACCATATGCTAAGAAATCCATTTGGACGCACCCAATAGAACTCCTAGATGACATGTGTCATATAGAATCTCGCTTAGGTCTGTTTGGAGACAGAGGTAGTTTTGGTACAAGATAGGTACAAAGTTTGTGCCTAATTCATCATAGGCTAAGAAACCATTTTGGATGCACCCGATGATACTCCTGGGTAAAGGGGCTCAAGTGGAAGCTTAGTTTTCCTTGTTTGGAGATAGTGCTAATCTAGATGCAAGATAGGTGCACGAATTGCATCGAACGTACCATATGCTTAGAAATATATTTGGAAGCACCCAATATAACTCCTAGATGACATGTGTCATATAGAATCTCACTTCGGTCTCTTTCGAGACAGTGTTAGTTTCGGTGCAAGATAGGTACACGGTTTGTGCCTAATGCACCATAGGCTAAGAAACTATTTTGGACGCACGCGATGGTACTCCTTGGTGAAGAGGCTCATGTGGAATCTTGGTTCTGTCTGTTTGGAGATAGTTCTAATCTTGATACAAGATAGGTGCACGGTTTGCATGGAACATATCATATGCTCAGAAATCAATTTGGACACACTCGATGGAACTGTAGATGCACCCGATGGAACTACTAGATGAAGTGTATCATATGGAATCTCGCTTCAGTCTAGTTGGAGATAGTATTAGTTTCGGTGCAAGATAGTTGCATGATTTGTGCCCAGTGCACCATAGGCTCAGAAATCGTTGTGGAAGTTCCCAATGGTACTCCTAGGTGAAGAGGCTCAAGTGAAAGCTCGGTTCGCTCTGTTTGGAGATAGTGCTAATCTTGATGAAAGATAGGTGTACGGTTTGCATGGAACGTACCGTATTCTCAGAAATCAATTTGGACGCACCCAATAGAACTCCTAGATCATGTGTGTCATATGGAATCTCGCTTCAATTTGTTTGGAGACAGTTTAGGTGCAAGATTGGTGCATGGTTTGCGCATAATGCACCATTAGCTCGGAAACCATTATGGAAGCACCCGATAGTACTCCTAGGTGAAGAGGCTCAAGTGGAAGGTCGGTTCGATCTGTTTGGAGATATTGCTAATCTTGATGCAAGATAGGTGCACGGTTTTCATGGAACATACCATATGCTAAGAAATCTATTTGGATGCATCGCAATAGAACTCCTTGATGACATGTGTCATATGGAATCTCACTTTGGTCTATTTAGAGACAGAGTTAGTTTTGGTGCAAGATAGGTACACAGTTTGCGCCTAATGCATCATAGGCTAAGAAACCATTTTGGATGCACCCGATGATTGTGGCAGAACCTCCAAAGTGTTTGGTCCCACCAACACCTGTCATTGTCCTAAGGACCTCTGACGGTGATGTCGGGGATCCTCCCACTCTAGAAGTCCGATGAGCTTCTCAGGATGCTCATTCCACCGCTACCTGAGGCGTATCAAACAAGCTCGTCTTGACCACCAGCAATGGTCAATTAACGAAAACTTCTTCTCCTCGCCCTTACAGGATAGCAAGTGGCCACCTTAACATCAGGATCATTCATTGCGAAGACATTGCAGTATTACTGACGACATAAGACCAAAATAATATTTCAGAGTAAAACAGCGGAAGTATTACATAACTTAATTTACAAAAGGAGTTCTTCCAAATAGTAGAGTGTTATTAGAAGCCAGGTCCAGCGGAGCAACTTAAACTTTAGTACACAGATTACAAAATTACAGACCATGCCCATGGGTCACGCTCACTCTTCCTCGTCGCCAACCTCGACGACGGACACACAATAGGGTCCGAAACATGTCGGCTCCTGAGCTTCACCTGCAACAGGGGTTATAAAACCCTGAGTACGGGAGTACTCAACAAGACTTACCCGGCGGAAAAAGAGGAGAAATTAGGGATGCAGGCTTAGGGTAGACAAGGAGTGGCTGAGCAAGGAGCCAAATTGTTTTGCCAAAAGCTTACTAATAGTGCATCCTTACTTTCAAGTTTTACCCACGAATTCCTCTCCTTAAGAGGTCGAGGAGTTCGAGGACAGTCTATCTAGTTGTCTCTCACAGACAAGTCTGTAAGTTCCTAGTCCTTAACCAAAGTATTATCTATCCAACGACCATAGCTTCATGTCACTCTGAGTCCGGGAATTGGGATCCGAACCTCATGAGACATTTCCCCCTTTCCCATTTTATCACTTAGTTGCATATTTAACTACGATGAGGGTCGAAGGAATTGAGTCTCCCAATCGGGGAGCAACGACGATTCGAATCGCTTAGCAATCCAGCTGGAGTTCCTAACCACCCGACATATGTAGAACCAAATCTTGCATATGTCAACCCAAATCGAGCTCTCCCCAAATTTGACTAGGTTCGCGGCACCCGAGAGCACAGTACCCCACCATCCTACAGCCGATCTAGATGTTTCCCGGTCATCTCAGATCCGTAAGGTGGGTACACGCTACTCTCGCCATCGCTCCACGCCTAGTGCGCGAGTAGCTGTTCGCATTGAGGGATCACAAGACCGGGCTTACCGAGGGCAAGTGGCTAGTACTATAAATTCTCAACCCAGCAGGCCATCAACGGACCGGTCCTTAACCGACACAGTTGGAGACACTACTTTAAGACTCCATTCTTAAAGCAAGTCCACCGACCGGTCTCAAGTTGAAACATCATTGACCATAAGTGTATTCCACAACAACCCTTCAAACTTTCTTGTTTGAAAACCTATCTAGTAGCAGGGCTAAGCATCACTATGCAATTTTTAAAATAAAACAGGTGCCAAGTGAAAGGTCCTAATATGGCTAGAGGGGGGGTGAATAGCCTATTTAAAAATTCTACAGACTCACTAGAGCAAGAGGTTAGTAAATAACAAAGCGAACCTTTTTGCTCTAGCTCTATAAGCTTTGCTAGTAGTGGAGTAACCAAGCAAGAAGCCTTCATCACATTTCTTTTCAAATTTACTCAATCTAGTGCCTTTCTTCAATATGTAGCATTTGCAACCAAAAACTTGAAAGTATGCAATATTGGGCTTTCTACCATTCAAGAGCTCATATGGTGTCTTCTCCATCATTGGGTGACAATGGAGTCGGTTGCTATAGTAGCAAGCCGTGTTGATTGCTTCGGCCCAAAAAGAATGACTCACATTGTACTCACTCAACTTTGATCTTGCCATGTCAATCAAGGTTCTATTCTTCCTCTCAACAAGACCATTTGATTGTGGAGTGTACTTGGCCGAGAATTGATGCCTAATGCCAAATTCATCACAAAGCTCATCAACTCTTGTATTCTTGAATTCACTTCCATTGTCACTTCTCACTTTCTTGATGGTTGTTTCATACTCATTGTGGATTCTCTTGACAAATGTTTTGAAGGTTGCAAAAGCATCACTCTTGTCACTAAGAAAGAATACCCATGTGTATCTTGTGAAATCATCCACTATCATAAATCCATATTTGTTTCCACCAATGCTTGTGTATGTGGTTGGTCCAAATAAGTCCATGTGCAACAACTCAAATGCCCTGCATGTACTCATGATACTTTTCTTTGGATGAGTGTTGCCAACTTGCTTTCCGGCTTGACATGCACTACAAAGCTTGTCTTTCTCAAAAGTGACATCTTTCAAGCCTCTAACAAGATCATGCTTGACTAACTTGTTTAATTGTTTCATTCCAACATGACCGAGCCTTCTATGCCATAACCAACCCATGCTAGATTTAGTGAGCAAGCATGTTGATAATTGAGCTTCACTAGCATTGAAATCAACCAAGTATAGATTCTCATATCTAAAGCCTTTGAATATCAAGTTTGAGCCATCTACACTTATGATCTCTACATCATCAACTCCAAATATGCATTTGAAACCAAGATCACAAAGTTGAGCTACGGATAGCAAATTGAAGTTCAAGCTCTCTACTAGTAGCACATTGGAAATGCTCAAGTCATTGGATATAGCAATTTTACCAAGCCCTTTGACCTTGCCTTTGCCATTGTCACCAATTGTGATACTATCAACACCATTGTCATCATTTGGATTGATTGAATTGAAATTCTTGAATCACCGGTCATGTGTTGTGTGCACCCACTATCAAGCACCCAATGCCTTCCTCCGGCTTTATAGTTTACCTACAAAACAAATCAATGTTTCTTAGGTACCCATACTTGTTTGGGTCCTTGGAGGTTAGTGACTAAGCTTTTTGGTACCCAAATGGCCTTCTTCTTTGGACCCACAATTGGTGTACCAACAAACTTAGCATGCACACCCTTCTCACCCTTGGTAAGCACATAACAAGAATCAAAAGAAATGTAAGGTACATTAGCAATTTTCTTGTTCTTGTTCATTTTGTTGCAATTAAGCTCTAAGTGCCCAACTTGCTTGCATTTGTTGCAATATCGACCATTGCTCTTCACAAAGCTAGGCTTGTGAGTTGCAAAGGCTTTCTTGCCCTTCTTGGGGGTATAGCCTAATCCCTCTTTGTTGAGAGAAAACCTTTGGCTACCCAAGCACTTTAGCAAGCGGGCCTCACCACCATAGGCTTTGCCTAGGGCATGAGTGAGCTCATCCACCTCTCTCTTGAGAGTCTCATTCTCAACCTTTAGTGAGGTATCACAAGTGACACTAACACTAGAAGTAGAGGTAGAGTTGGTGGTGGTGGATGAAGACCTACATGAAGAGTTAGTGGCAACAACAATAGGTGGGTTGGGTGATTCTTTAATTAAGTCACATGTTGTGCCCACATCACATGATACCACAACCTTTTCCTTGTTCTCTTCTAACAACAAGGAGTGAGCTTTCTCAAGCTTGGTATGAGCCTTGCCAAGCTTCTCATGGGCTTCCACTAGCCTCTCATGATTAGCATTGAGCTCATCAAAGGATTGCTCAAGAGCTTTTAACTTCTTGGCCAATTCTTTGCACTTCTTGTTTTTAGATTGAATGAGAGAATTGGCTTGTTCTAACATGTCCATGAGTTGTTCATTAGTGAATTTATTTTCATCATCACTATCACTATCATGTTCATGTTCATTTTCACTTTCACTCTCATCATATTGTACCTTGTGGCCCTTGGCCATGAAGCATGAAGGAGTGTCGAAGAGTGATGGCTTGTTGATAGCAATGCTTGCAAGTGCCTTCTTCTTGGATGACTTGTCATCATCACTTGAATCATCATCCGAAGAGGCATCACTATCCCATGTCACAACATAGGATCCACCCTTCTTCTTCTTCTTGAAGACCATCTTCTTGTCCTTCTTTTCTTTCTTCTCCTTCTTGTTCTTCTTTTCATGCTCATCATGATAACTATTATATGGACAATCCGCCACAATATGATTGGGGCTCTTGCACTTGTAGCATAGCCTCACATATTCCTTGTTCTTGGAGTTGTCCATTCTCTTTCTTGTATGGTAACCCTTCTTCTTCATCATCATGCCAAACTTGCGGACAAAGAGTGCTAGTGCTTCATCATCACTATCATCATTAGAGCACTCCTCATCACTTGATTCTTCCTTCTTGGCCTTGCCCTTGTTCTTGCTCTTGGATGAAGAGCTAGCTTTGAATGCTACACTCTTCTTCTTCTTGTCATCGTCATCCTTTTTCATGACCTCATCATCATCATTGTCATTATATTGATCTTCGGTCATGACATCTCCAAGTACCTCATTGGGAGATACACCGGTCAATCCACCTCTAAATATGATGGTTCTCAATGTCTTGAACCTCTTGGGCAAGCACATCAAGAACTTGTGAATGAAGTCCTCATCCTTTACTTTCTCACCAAGGCCCTTGAGATCATTGATGATGACTTGGAGCCTATAGAACATCTCCGGTATTGATTCATCATCCTTCATCTTGAAGTTTGATAGCTTGTCCTTGAGCATGTACAATTTGGCACTTTTTACCGTTGTAGTGCCCTCATATGTTTCTTCAAGTCTTGTCCACACTTCACTTGCCTTCTCAAGATCTTTGACTTGTTCAAATACTTTTGAATCAATGCTATTGTATATTGTGTTGAGAGCCATAGTATTGCATTGCTTGTTTGCTCTCTCATTGTCGGTGGGGTCAGCGGGGTCAAGGATCACAAAATTATTCTCCATGACTTCCCACACTCTATCATTGATTGATCCAAGGTACATCTTCATTTTTCTCTTCCAATAGTCAAAAGAGCTTGTGCCATCAAAGAACGGTGGTTTGCCCCCAACATTGTTGAACACTATTTGAGCCATAATTTGAGCACCGAGGTTGTTAAGCCTTCACAAACGGTGACCACGGCTCTGATACCACTTGAAAGGTCCTAATATGGCTAGAGGGGGGGTGAATAGCCTATTTAAAAATTCTACAAACTCACTAGAGCAAGAGGTTAGTAAATAACAAAGCGAAGCTTTTTGCTCTAGCTCTAATGGGGTGTTTGCAAGCCACCTATCCAACAATTATAGTTGATATAATCACTAGGCACACAAGAGCTATGTCACTACTTACACTAGAAAGCTACCTAAAGTTTCTATACAAGTAAGTAAGCTACTCTAGTTTGCGGGAATGTAAAAGAGTGGATGAGATAATTATACCACCGAGTAGGGGATGAACCAATCACCAATATAAACAACCAAGCACTAGGAGTATGCCAATCAAACACAATTGAGACACCGATTTTTCTCCCGAGGTTCACGTGCTTGCCGGCACGCTACGTCCCCGTTGTGTCGACCAACACTTGGTGGTTCGGTGGCTAAGAGGTGTAGCACGAACCTCGTCCTCACTAGGACACCACAAGAACCTACCCACAAGTGAGGTTACTCAATGACACGAGCAATCCACTAGAGTTACCTTTCGGCTCTCCGCCGGGGAAGGTACAAGACCCCTCACAATCACCGGAAGATGGCCACGAACAATCACCAACTCGTGCCAATCCTCCTCCGCTGCTCCAAGCCGTCTAGGTGGCAGCAACCACCAAGAGTAACAAGAAAACCGCAGCTAGAGCGATCCCCAAGTGCCACTAGATGCAATCACTCAAGCAAATGCACTTGGAATCACTCCCAATCTCACAAAGATGTATAATCTATGAAGGAGATGAGTGGGAGGTGTTTGCTTAGGCTCACAAGGATGTCAAGTATGTTAGAATGCCAAGAGTGTGAGCCCCAAGCCGGCCAAACACGTATTTATAGCCCCTCAAACAAATAGAGCCGTTGGCTCTTTCACTTGGGGAAATACGGGGTCACCGGACGCTCTTAAAGGGGCACCGGACGCTCAACACCAGCGTCCGGTGCTCCAACGTCAGCCGCGTGTCAGAGTCTAACGGTAACCTGCAGAGCACCAGACACAGAGCAGGTTGGCACCGGACACGTCCGGTGCACACCGGACTCATGCGCAGAGAGCTCCGCAAACTTGCAGGGTCACCGGATGCGAGCCACCGGACGCACCCTGAGCGTCCGGTGCTCACCGGACCCATGCGCAGAGAGGGTCGCAAAACGCCCGCACACCGGACACGCACCGCCGGACACTCAAGCCAGCGTCCGGTGCCTATCGTCCGGTGCCCTACCCTAGCTGGGCCAGGCAGCCTGCACACCGAACGCTCAGACACAGCGTCCGGTGCCTCTGAGCCAGCGTCCGGTGAGTGTTCCTCAGCGAGAAACACTCCCGCGACTTCTCCAATTTTCCCACCGGCGCAATAGAAAATAAGCACTTCATTTTCTCGAAAAGCGCCGAACACCACAAGTGTAAACCAACAAGTGTGCACGTGTGTTAGCATTTTCACAAACATTTTCTTTGAAGGAGTTAAGTTAGGTCACTAGGTTCTACATGCATGCACATGAACAATGACACCTAGTGGCACTCGATAACCGCTTAGCCAAAGAATTCCCCTCTTTATAGTACGGCTATCTATCCTAAAAGTGATCACACCCTCTATGGTGTCTTGATCACCAAAACAAAAACCCTATGCAATACCTTTGCCTTGATCTCCATAGGGTTTTGTTTTTCTCTTTCTTCTTTTCCAAGTTGAGCACTTGATCATCTTGTGGTCATCACCATCATCACCATGATCATCACTTGCTCCATCACTTGGCATGTACCAACCTCATTAAGTCTACACACACTTAGTATAGAGGTTAGTACAAGGGTTTCATCAATTATCCAAAACCAAACTAGGGCTTTCACCAAGGACAGGATAACGAATATCAAGGTAGTAAATGCAGCAAGAAGGTCAACCCAATTCTCAACTACCTAATGCAGTATTTTCAATTCATAAGTGATAAAAGACTTAAAACATCCAAGGAGGGGTTAATGCATCCGGGGCTTGCCTTGGTTGCAGAGCTGATAGGGACCCTCGGAGACTTCCCAAGTCTCGGATCCTACTTCCTCGAACGGAACACCGACCTCGGGGTTCGGTTCAACGGTCGCTCCTTCGGTCACGTGCACTACACGTAAAATGATGTATGCTCATGATATGCTTATGACAACTATTTAAGAAGGACCGAGTTGAGTACAACTCTCCTCCTCGGTGCAAGGATAGGTTAAACAGTAATTAAAGTTGTTTGTAATTTTAGTGTTCTTTACCCATGAGGTTGCATCAGGAAATTAAGATTTCTCTTAATTCATAATTATCCTTAATTAACTGACTATTAAACCTTTTTATTTTAATTAGTTCTTAATTAAGTGTTAATGACAGTAATTAAACATTAATGCCAAACAATAATTAAATGCTAAAGGTCATTAAGGTTAATGACCTCAGGTCATCACACAATCCCAAAATCACTCAGACCCTAATTTTGAGAATTTAAACTAATTATCATCTAATTATTCTAGAATTATTATTTAATTATTAATTAAGGGTATACTAATATTTTATTCAAACATTATCCAAATGCCACCAAATTTTGTGTGAAGCCAGGGAATAATATTCATAGGCATCCCACAAAGTTTGGTGATTTTTGGACATGCAATTAAATTATTAAAATTTATAGAAGTTTTATTTGCTAATTAAAAGAGGAATTTTTTATACACATGCAAACTACCAGAAAATAGAATCTAATATTTTTTCTGTGTTCTACTTATTTCATAGAACCTACACAAAAATTTCCATGATTTTTGAATCAGTATCAAATTTTCTACACAAAATCAAACATACATCACAATTTTGCATAAAAGAAAAAGGAAAAGGTCATTGCTCCTACGGCCGGCCCGCTCGGCTTTGGCCCAAGCCGGCCCACGCGCTGAACCCGCCTTCTCCCCTCTCTCTGCAAGACGCTGACGAGGAGGTCCCACCCGTCAGCTTTGTCTCCACCACGCACAGCGGCTCGGCCACAGCTCCGGCCGCCGTTGGCGAGGGTCTCGGCCCACGCGGCGCGCGCAACGGCTCCGCCTTAGCCTCGCGATCCTATTGCTATCACCCAAACGCGCTCTACTCTCTCCCTTCCACCTCGGCCACGCGAATGGCGGGCGGCCGCCATAACCGACCATAGACCGGCCACTAGGGCTCGGTAGAGCGCAAACGAGCAAGTCAAGGTGGTTCGAGAAGAAGCGGGGAGCATGGTGCTCACATCACCACGGCGGGAGAAGCAACGGAATGCTTTGGCGATGGTGGCAGTGTCGTCGGGTGGGTGCTCCGGCTCCGGCGAGGTCGTTCCGGTGATCCTGCTCGCGTCTAGGGAAAAAGAGAAAGCGCATGAGCTTCTGGGGATGAAGAGGAACCGAAAACAACCGCTAGCAAGGTATATTGCTCACTAGAATAGCGCGGCCACGGAGAGAGCTCCACGGCGGGGGTTCCCGCCGGAGTTGGGGAAGAAGAAGAGATGCCGGCGATTGGGCGGGTTAGAGGGTGAGCTAGGGGGTGCTCTGAGTTCGAAAGGGTGTGGCGAACGTTGTGGACTGCTCAATTTGACTTGAGATGGACCGAGTGTGGTGAATTTGAGAGAGAGAGCCGTCGGGGTTCTTCGGTCTTGGATAGAGAAATCGCGCGGCACCGTCTGCGCTGGTGCTCAAGGTGAGGGGGAAGCGAGCCCGGGGCGTCCACGTAGCCCAGTGACGCAGGCAGGCAAGCAGCTGCGTGCTCGCACGCGTGCACGCGGCGTTGCACGTGCGGCGGCCGCGCTGGACAGGGCGCCGTGATCCCTATCGGATCACTGTAGCCGTCCATATCCCTCCCCCTTTCTGTCTTTTGCGAAATTCGACCAAAAGTTGAACTGGAGCCAAATTTTCACCAAAATCAAAGTTGTGCAGAAATTTACAAACTACAAAACATGTTCTGGTGACCAAAGCTAATTCGGAGTGGAAAAGGGTGAATTTGACAAAACAGTTTGAACTTCAAATCTCAAATTGGGGAAATTCAAATTTTTGAATTGGGGCAGATCAGAATTTCCAAAATTACTTTTGATTTTCCAAAACAACTTGAAACATTCCCAACATGAAAGTTGTTCAACTTTTTGAGCTCTACAACTTTTATGTTGGTCACTTTTCAAGATTCTAAATAGATTTTGAATTGGGGATTCAAATTGGAAAAGGGAACACTTTCTGGAAAACTGTATTTTCAAAATTACTTTGAATTTTGCATTGAAACTTCAAAAACTCAAAACACCAAAGTTGTACATCTTGACAAGATCTACAACTTTCCTTTTGAACTCAACTTCAAATTTTGCTTAGTTTTTAAATTGCACAAAAGGGGGCAAAACAAGGCTTTTAAAATTAGGGTTTTTCGCCCCCCCCCCATTTTCTCGGAAATCTTCCACCCTAGGAATTATACAACCAACACAAGCATCACTTCACAACATAAGCACATTTTACTTCCCTAAGCACAAGCAATCAAAATAAACTTGTTTTAAGTTGGTGCATCAAGTTGTGCTTAATCAATATGCTATGCAATGCTCATGATGACATAGTCCAGTTTTAGTAACCGTAACATCGGGGATGTTACAGCCCTTCCCCCTTAAAGAAATCTCGTCCCCGAGATTTAAAGCCTTAGGGTATGTAATGGAAAAGGAAATTTGTCAAACTATTTCATCTTCAACCTTTTCACAAGACAAGAAGCTGGGGAAGACTACTCAATTGTAAATATATATGTACACTAAGTACATGGCTTTGGCTACCCTTTTCCTTCACTCGATTACACTTTCTATTTATCGGATGTTGTCTTGAAGAGAAGCATGGAGCTCAGGAAAATTCTCCATTAGATAATCTTCAGATTCCCATGTGGCTTCCTCTTCGGAGTGCTGGCTCCATTGCACCTTATACCACTTGGTAGTTGTTCTTCGAGTAACTCTATCTCTTTGGTCCAATACTCGGATAGGGTATTCCGCATAAGTCAGATCCGGTTCAAGTTTCACATATTCGATATCTTGAACTTGGTCTGGTACCCGAAGACACCTTTTCAGCTGAGACACATGGAATACATTGTGTATCCCGGATAATCGTTCGGGCAGTTTAAGGCGGTAAGCTACCTGTCCACATCGGTCGATGATTGGAAACGGACCAATGTAACGAGGCGCTAACTTGCCTTTAACGCCAAAACGATTTACTCCTTTCATTGGGGATACCATCAAATACACATGGTCACCTTTGGCGAATCTTAAGAGTCGACGTCTTTTATCGGCATAGCTTTTCTGTCGAGACTGAGCAATCTTCAAGTTATTTTCGATTTGTCTAACTTTGTTCTCAGTTTCTTTCACTAAGTCAACCCCAAAGAATCACCTTTCTCCAGGTTCCGACCAATGTAGTGGAGTTCGACATCGACGGCCTTATAGTGCCTCAAAGGGAGCCATCTTAATACTTTCTTGGTAGCTATTGTTGTAGGAAAACTCTGCTAGAGGCAAGCAGTCATCCCACTTATCTGGAAAATCTAGGGCACAAGATCTTAATAGATCTTCTAGGATCTGATTCACCCTTTCAGTTTGTCCACCTGTTTGAGGGTGGTAGGCTGTACTGTATAAAAGCTTGGTGCCCAAGGATTCATGTAAGCATTTCCAGAACTGGGAGACAAATTGTGTGCCTCTATCTGACACTATTGTCTTTGGCACCCCATGCAGACTTAGTATACGATCAAAATAGATCTTAGCATAGGTGGAGGCAGGATATAATATCTTCACAGGTAAGAAGTGTGCTGTTTTGGTGAGACGATCCACAATGACCCAAATAGAATCAAAGCCTTTGGCTGTCTTGGGCAATCCTACTATGAAATCCATACTAATATCATCCCATTTCCATGCTGGAATAGGCAAGGGTTGCAACTCTCCAGCGGATTTGAGATGGATAGCTTTGACCTTTCGGCATGTGTCGCATTGGGCCACATAGCGGGCTATTTCTATCTTCATTTTGGTCCACCAAAACTTTTGCTTCAGGTCCTGATACATTTTATTGCTCCCCGGATGAATAGAATATCTCGTGGTATGAGCTTCATCCAGGATTTGCTGACGTAGCTCAGGTACCTTTGGAACCACTAACCGGTTTTTGAACCAGATTACTCCTGCATCATCCACCTTAAAGCCCGTGGGTGCTTTGTTAGAAATTTTCTCTTTAAGATATTTCATGCCTTTGTCTTCTTTTTGTGCCGCTATGATTTGAGCTTCAAGATTGAAATCAATCTTTAAATTGGCAAGGCTTCCCTGGGAAATCGTTTCCATTCCCAAGTTTTCTAGCTCTTGGCACAAAGTTATATCTTTAGGCGTCACTGTTAAGCGATTACAGTGAGCCTTACGACTGAGGGCATCAGCTACTATATTCGCCTTGCCAGGGTGATAATGCACCTCAAGGTCGTAATCTTTGATCAATTCTAGCCACCTTCGCTGGCGCATATTAAGTTCAGCTTGAGTAAAGATGTACTTTAAGCTCTTGTGATCTGTGTATAGGTGACAAGTGTTCCCCAACAGATAATGGCGCCAGATCTTTAATGCATGTACTACGGCGGCTAGTTCAAGATCATGGGTCGGGTAATTCTCTTCATGTGGTTTAAGCTGTCTGGAAGCATATGCAATTACGCGACCCTCCTGCATTAGCACACAGCCTATCCCTATTCTTGATGCGTCACAATACACATCAAAGGGCTTTTCAATACCTGGCTGGGCTAAGACAGGTGCAGTTGTCAATAACCTTTTCAGAGTCTGGAAGGCTCGCTCACATTCAGATGACCAAACAAATTTTGTTTGATTCTTGAGCAAGGTCGTGATTGGTTTAGCGACTCTTGAAAAGTCCGGGATAAAGCGACGGTAATATCCCGCCATACCCAGAAAACTACGGACCTCGTGTATCGTAGTCGGGGGCTTCCAATTCAACACATCTTCTACTTTACCTAGGTCTACAGCGACTCCCTCCGCTGATAATACATGACCCAGGAAATGGACTTTGTCCAGCCAGAACTCACATTTGCTGAACTTGGCATATAGTTGTTGCTCCCTGAGACGGGTCAGCACAATTCTTAGATGTTCAGCATGTTCTTTCTTATTTTTGGAGTATATCAAAATGTCATCAATGAAGACGACCACGAATTTGTCCTGCTCTAGCATGAAGACAGAGTTCATCAAGTACATGAAATGGGCCGGTGCATTGGTCAACCCAAAAGACATCACCAAGTATTCATACAGCCCATAACGGGTTGGGAAAGCCGTTTTGGGTACATCTTCCGGCCTAATTTTAATTTGGTGGTACCCTGATCTCAAATCAATTTTTGAGAACACTTTGGCCCCGGCTAACTGGTCAAATAGCAAGTCAATACGGGGCAAGGGGTACTTGTTCTTAATCGTCACCTCATTCAGGGGACGATAATCGACACACAGCCTTAATGTTTGATCTTTCTTTTTCACAAATAAGGCTGGGCAACCCCATGGAGAGGAACTCGGCTGAATAAAACCTTTCTGCAACAGCTCTTGTAGTTGGGTTTTCAATTCGGCCAGTTCTTTCGGTGCCATTCGATAGGCCCTTCGAGATATTGGGGTTGTCTCTGGTTTCAATTCTATACTGAACTGGACATCCCGGTCCGGTGGTAGACCTGGTAGGTCTTCAGGAAACACGTCTGGAAAATCCCGAACCACCGGGATATTTTTGACTGCAGCCACATTAGTGGCATGAACCTGCCCAATTGCCCATTTAGGAGTAGCTAACTGGATTAGAAGGTAAGAATTCTCATTGGGCAATGGCATCTTAATGGTTCGATGTAAGGTGTCTAGCACAACCCCTCGTTGTGCCATCCAGTTCATGCCTAGTATGACATCAATATCCTGGTCCTTAAGGACAATCATGCTAGTGGGAAAACTATGCCCACCAAATTCGATGGGTATCTTGTGAACCATTTCTTTAGAACTCAGTCGTCCTCCTGGCGACTGTATATAAAAATGGTCTTTTGTTTCCCCAATGGGTATGCCATGCTTTATCACAAAGGTGCGATTGATAAATGTATGTGATGCACCAGAATCAAAAAGCATTAAGGCAGGATGTTTCGCAACAGGGAACGTACCCATCATTACCGGTTCTCCTTCCGGTATCGTCTCCACCTCTGTATGGAAGACTTGTCCCACTTTCTTTACGGGTTTACCCCTTTGCACATTTTGTCCTTTCTGAGCCCCAGTCCTGAATTGGCTCGGCTGGGGTTGGCCAATGGGTGGCCTTTGGAAAGTGGGGTTAGTTTGGCGGGGGTAGGGGAATTCTTTAGAAAAATGCCCAGGCTTACCACATTTGAAACAAGGATAATTGTGGCTGGGTGGAGCAGTGGGGCGAACACCTGGGGCGTTCGGCTGGCATGGTGCAATGGCGATGGCAGTAGGTCGAGAATATACCTGCTGCCCTAGTCTATATTGTGGAGAGGGAAAGGGACCACGAGAAGGTGACGCCGCTAGAAAGCGTCGGTGGCCCTGTGGATGATAAATGATCCTTTGGCGCTTTTGACCACGACCAGACAAGGAGGAGGAAGCGGCCTTCTTCTTGGCTTCTTTGTGTTTTCTATTCTTTTCTTCCGAGGCAATGGCAATATTTACCGCCTCGTAGAAAGTAGCATTTTGACATGTGGTCATCATGGTCTGAAGTTTGGTATTGAGACCACACATGAAACAGGCCTTCTTCTTTTTATCCGTGTTCACATGGTCCGTGGCATACTGAGAAAGATGATTAAATTTTGCCACGTACTCCATCACACTTTTATCGCCTTGCTGCAAGGCGAGAAATTCTTTGGCCTTCATGGCCATAAGCCCTTCTGGAATATAGTGGGCGCGGAACGCGTCCTTAAATTCTGTCCAGGTGACCTGGTGTCCTGGATCTTGGATAGCTAGAAAATTCTCCCACCAGGCACCCGCAGCTCCCCGAAGCGGTTGGGCTGCGAACAAGGGCTTTTGAGTTTCCGAACATCGGATCAGACTGAACTTGTGCTCCATTGTCCGGAGCCAATCATCAGCCTCTAACGGCTCATCAGCCTTGGTGAATACCGGGGGCCTTGTCTCGGTAAAGTCCACATACCGAGTTTCTCCCTCCCCATTGTGCTGTGCCCTGAAGTTTGGGGCAGGGTGTGGTTGGCGTTGTGCTAACTCGCGCAACAAGCGAGCGTTGTCGGTAGTGGCACTCAAAAGAACAGCAATGGCATCTGCCAGGGAAGGTGGAGCAGGTGGAGGGTTGGGGATATCATCCCCTCCCTGAGAAGACCCGGCTCCATCAGATCCACGAGTGCGCATCGGCATCTGCTACAAGAATCATATGTACTTGTTACCATATGGAATCCATAACTTAAGACATATCTTACATACTTCCATCAGTTCAGCACACTGGAAATAAACGAGTACAACATTAAAGGAAAACACTATACTACAGACCCGACCCCACTACGGTAGACGAGGAATCCTTCAACGACGTTGCCCGCGACTTCACCGAACTAGTCGGTGTGGTCAGAGCCGTAGCCCGGGTCATCATTGTCATCGTCATGGTTACCCCCCGGGTTATCGTCACTGGAGTCGGATTCCTCCTCGTCACTGAGGTCTTGGTCGGGCTCCCCATCATCCGCCAACTCTCCGTCAGTGTCCATCTCCCCTTCACCTGGAGGTGGATGGAGCTGATGGTATAGGTCGAATGCAATATCACGGTACTGCATCGCCAAGTCGTTGACGGTGTCTAGATGATGTGCCAGCTCGAGCTTCTCCAGCTGTAGCTGGTCTTCCCGCTGCCACGCGACATCCCTCTGCACGGTGACAGTGGCCGCCATCTTCACGTATAGATCTTTAAGGTACTTGGTTTTGTCCAGCTTAGCCTTTATTCTGGTCAGCTCGTGCATGTGCGCGCTCCTAGCCTCCTCTTCTCGGGCAATAGCGGCATTCCTTTCTTCCACCATACGGGACAGCATTGCCTCGCAGTTCTCGGTGGCTTGTTTTTGTTTTGTTAGTTGAGCTTTAAGTTCACCAATCTCCATGACGTTGTACATCCTTTCTCTCGTCACTTCGGTCAGCTCGGCGGATAACCTTTCCACCTCCTGCTGAGATGGTGAACGGCTACTGCTTGATTGATCGCTTCGCGGGGCCAACTGGTGTCTAGGCACTCCTTTAGGACCAGTTCTCTTGCGCGGGGTCTGCTTCCAACGACCCATCCTATAGATGGTAAGTTTGGATTAGTAAGGGAGACCTTAAAGGTTAGCAAGAATGGGATTGATTCTATACAACCCAACCCAAACAAAGAGGAAGGAATTTAACCAAGTGACATATCATGATGCATGCACGTAGTTACGATTCATACTAGAAATTCATAACGATATTACTTAAAAACTTTACAACATAGGGCAATACTTTATGTTGCTCCTCCACACCACTTCAAAAATTCTAACCAGGCCTACAGACAAGGGTAAGGTAGGACTAAAGCATTTGGACTCAAAATAGGCAAGTTTATAGTATTGGATCCAAATGGTTTTGAAATTTTTCAAGGATACAGCAGTCATCTTAGCAACGAATGCTCTGATACCAGCTGTGGCAGAACCTCCTAAGTGTTTGGGCCCACCGACACCTGTCATTGTCCTAAGGACCTCTGACGGTGATGTCGGGGATCCTCCCACTCTAGAAGTCCGATGAGCTTCTCAGGATGCTCATTCCACCGCTACCTGAGGCGTATCAAACAAGCTCGTCTTGACCACCAGCAATGGTCAATTAATGAAAACTTCTTCTCCTCGCCCTTACAGGATAGCAAGTGGCCACCTTAACACCAGGATCATTCATTGCGAAGACATTGCAGTATTACAGACGACATAAGACCAAAATAATATTTCAGAGTAAAACAGCAGAAGTATTACATAACTTAATTTACAAAAGGAGTTCTTCCAAATAGTAGAGTGTTATTACAAACCAGGTCCAGCGGAGCAACTTAAACTTTAGTACACAGATTACAAATTTACAGACCCTGCCCATGGGTCACGCTCACTCTTCCTCGTCGTCAACCTCGACGACGGACACACAACAGGGTCCGAAACATGTCGGCTCCTGAGCTTCACCTGCAACAGGGGTTATAAAACCCTGAGTACGGGAGTACTCAACAAGACTTACCCGGCGGAAAAAGAGGAGAAATTAGGGATGCAGGCTTAGGGTAGACAAGGAGTGGCTGAGCAAGGAGCCAAATTGTTTTGCCAAAAGCTTACTAATAGTGCATCCTTACTTTCAAGTTTTACCCGCAAATTCCTCTCCTTAAGAGGTCGAGGAGTTCGAGGACAGTCTATCTAGTTGTCTCTCACAGACAAGTCTGTAAGTTCCCAGTCCTTAACCAAAGTATTATCTATCCAATGGCCATAGCTTCATGTCACTCTGAGTCCGGGAATTGGGATCCGAACCTCATGGGACATTTCGCCCTTTCCCATTTTATCACTTAGTTGCATATTTAACAACGATGAGGGTCGAAGGAATTGAGTCTCCCAATCGGGGAGCAATGACGATTCGAATCGCTTAGCAATCTAGCTGGAGTTCCTAACCACCCGACATATGTAGAACCAAATCTTGCATATGCCAACCCAAATCGAGCTCTCCCCAAATTTGACTAGGTTCGCGGCAACCGAGAGCACAGTACCCCACCATCCTACAGCCGATCTAGATGTTTCTCGGTCATCTCAGATCCGTAAGGTGGGTACACGCTACTCTCGCCATCGCTCCACGCCCAGTGCGCGAGTAGCTATTCGCATCGAGGGATCACAAGACCGGGCTTACCGAGGGCAAGTGGCTAGTACTATAAATTCTCAACCCAGCAGGCCATCAACGGACCAGTCCTTAACCAACATAGTTGGAGACACTACTTTAAGACTCCATTCTTAAAGCAAATCCACCGACTGGTCTCAAGTTGAAACATCATTGACCATAAGTGTATTCCACAACAACCCTTCAAACTTTCTTGTTTGAAAACCTATCTAGTAGCAGGGCTAAGCATCACTACGCAATTTTTAAAATAAAATAGGTGCCAAGGACAGGATAACGAATATCAAGGTAGTAAATGCAGCAAGAAGGTCAACCCAATTCTCAACTACCTAATGCAGTATTTTCCATTCATAAGTGATAAAAGATTTAAAACATTCAAGGAGGGGTTAATGCATCCGGGGCTTGCCTTGGTTGCAGAGCTGATAGGGACCCTCAGAGACTTCCCAAGTCTCGGATCCTACTTCCTCGAATGGAACACCGACCTCGGGGTTCGGTTCAACGGTCGCTCCTTCGGTCACGTGCACTACACGTAAAATGATGTATGCTCATGATATGCTTATGACAACTATTTAAGAAGGACCCGAGTTGAGTACAACTCTCCTCCTCGGTGCAAGGATAGGTTAAACAGTAATTAAAGTTGTTTGTCATTTTAGTGTTCTTTACCCAAGAGGTTGCATCAGGAAATTAAGATTTCTCTTAATTCATAATTATCCTTAATTAACTGACTATTAAACCTTTTTATTTTAATTAGTTCTTAATTAAGTGTTAATGACAGTAATTAAACATTAATGCCAAGCATCACTTCACAACATAAGCACACTTTACTTCCCTAAGCACAAGCAATCAAAATAAACTTGTTTTAAGTTAGTGCATCAAGTTGTGCTTAATCAATATGCTATGCAATGCTCATAATGACATGGTCCAGTTTTAGTAACCGTAACATCGGGGTTGTTACAATGATACTCCTGGGTAAAGGGGCTCAAGTGGAAGCTCAGTTTGCTTTGTTTGGAGATAGTGCTAATCTTGATGCAAGATAGGTGCCCGAATTGCATCGAACGTACCATATGCTTCGAAATATATTTGGAAGCACCCAATAGAACTCCTAGATGACGTGTGTCATATAGAATCTCACTTTGGTCTCTTCGGAGATAGTGTTAGTTTTGGTGCAAGATAGGTACATGGTTTGTGCCTAATGCACCATAGTCTAAGAAACTATTTTGGACGCACGCGATGGTACTCCTTGGTGAAGAGGCTCATGTGGAATCTTGGTTCTGTCTGTTTGGAGATAGTTCTAATCTTGATGCAAGATAGGTGCACGGTTTGCATGGAACATACCATATGCTCAAAAATCAATTTGGACACACCTAATAGAACTGTGGATGCACCCGATGGAACTACTAGATGAAGTTTATCATATGGAATCTCGCTTCCGTCCAGTTGGAGATAGTATCAGTTTCGGTGCAAGATAGTTGCATGGTTTGTGCCCAGTGCACCATAGGCTCAGAAATCGTTGTGGAAGTTCCTGATGGTACTCCTAGGTGAAGAGGCTCAAGTGAAAGCCCGGTTCGGTTTGTTTGGAGATAGTGCTAATTTTGATGAAAGATAGGTGTACGGTTTGCATAGAACGTACCATATTCTCATAAATCAATTTGGACGCACCCGATAGAACTCCTAGATCATGTGTGTCATTTGGAATCTCGCTTCAATCTGTTCGGAGACATTGTTAGTTTAGGTGGAAGATTGGTGCATCGTTTGCGCATAATGCACCATATGCTCAGAAACCATTATGGAAGCACTCGACGATAATCCTAGGTGAAGAGGCTCAAGTGGAAGGTCGGTTCGATCTGTTTGGAGATAGTGCTAATCTTGATGCAAGATAGGTGCACGGTTTTCATGGAACATACCATATGCTAAGAAATCTATTTGGATGCATCGCAATATAAGTCCTAGATGACATGTGTCATATGGAATCTCGCTTTGGTCTATTTGGAGACAGAGTTAGTTTTGGTGCAAGATAGGTACACAGTTTGCGCCTAATGCATCATAGGCTAAGAAACCATTTTGGATGCACCCAATGATACTCCTGGGTAAAGGGGCTCAATTGGAAGCTCAGTTTGCTTTGTTTGGACATAGTGCTAATCTTGATGCAAGATAGGTGCACGAATTGCATCGAACGTACCATATGCCTCGAAATATATTTGGAAGCACCCAATAGAACTCCTAGATGACGTGTGTCATATAGAATCTCACTTCGGTCTCTTTGGAGATAGTGTTAGTTTCGGTGCAAGATAGGTACACGGTTTGTGCCTAATGCACCATAGGCTAAGAAACTATTTTGGACGCATGCGATGGTACTCCTTGGTGAAGAGGCTCATGTGGAATCTTGGCTCTGTCTGTTTGGAGATAGTTCTAATCTTGATGCAAGATAGGTGCACGGTTTGCATGGAACATACCATATGCTCAAAAATCAATTTGGACACACCTATTGGAACTGTGGATGCACCCGATGGAACTACTAGATGAAGTGTATCATATGGAATCTCGCTTCCGTCCAGTTGGAGATAGTATTAGTTTCGGTGCAAGATAGTTGCATGGTTTGTGCCCAGTGCACCATAGGCTCAGAAATCGTTGTGGAAGTTCCTGATGGTACTCTTAGGTGAAGAGGCTCAAGTGAAAGCTTGGTTCGGTCAGTTTGGAGATAGTGCTAATCTTGATGAAAGATAGGTGTACGGTTTGCATGGAACATACCATATTCTTAGAAATCAATTTGGACGCACCCGATATAACTCCTAGATCATGTGTGTCATATGGAATCTCGCTTCAATCTATTTGGAGACAATGTTAGTTTAGGTGCAAGATTGGTGCATGGTTTGCGCATAATGCAACATAGGCTCAGAAACCATTATGGAAGCACCCGATGATAATCCTAGGTAAAGAGGCTCAAGTGGAAGGTCGGTTCGATCTGTTTGGAGATAGTGCTAATCTTGATGCAAGATAGGTGCACGGTTTGCATGGAACATACCATATGCTATGAAATCCATTTAGACGCACCCCAATAGAACTCCTGGATGACATGTGTCATATAGAATCTCGCTTTGGTCTGTTTGGAGACAGAGAGTTTTGGTGCAAGATAGGTACATAGTTTGCGCCTAATGCATCATAGGATAAGAAACCATTTTGGATGCACCCGATGATACTCCTGGGTAAAGGGGCTCAAGTGGAAGCTCAGTTTGCTTTGTTTGGAGATAGTGCTAATCTTGATGCAAGATAGGTGCACGAATTGCATCGAACGTACCATATGCTTCGAAATAAATTTGGAAGCACCCAATAGAACTCCTAGATGACGTGTGTCATATAGAATCTCACTTCGGTCTCTTTGGAGATAGTGTTAGTTTCGGTGCAAGATAGGTACACGGTTTGTGCCTAATGCACCATAGGCTAAGAAACTATTTTGGACGCACGCTGTAAGTGCATTCGCCCCCGGTGTGGGTTTTGATAATTTATGACAATCAAATTAGGAACTAACATGTCTATCAAGTATGATCTACAGGTGTTAGTTCATTGATGGGATCAAACATGTACATTTGGTGAATCACAGCATCCCCAAAATTTTCTTCATTTAAGCGACGTTTCAACTCAAGAAGCTACCTAGTTTTATTTCTTGTTTGAGTTATAGGAAACGCCGCACTATCAAGAGGGATGCAAATTGAGTTGGTAAGATGAGGATAAAGGTGCTCAAGTCAACTTAGTCTTTGCGCTTGAGAGAGACACTTGCACGCATGAACTTCTGGAAAGTTTCTTCTCTGCCAGGGTGGGCCGGTAGTACCGGCCCTCAGGGCCGGTGGTACCGGCAGTGCCAGTTCTCTCCTGAGTTTTGCGAGAAAATGAACTACCGGTAGTACCGGGCTTTGACCGGTAGTACCGGCTACCGCCGGTAGTACCGGTGAAACGCCGGTAGTACCGGCAGGCCAAATTCTCGCAGAACTGCGGTTTTGCGAGATTTTGAACTGCCGGTGGTACCGGTCTTCCACCGGTGCTACCGGCGCTGGCCGGTGGTACCGGTAGGCCTTTTTTTCGCATCTTTCTCAGCTTTCTCACGTTTAGATCTGGGGGCGTCAGTGGTACCGGTGTTTGCACCGGTAGTACCGGCCAGTGTTCTGTACTCTAGTATAAATAGCTCTCTCCTCTTTTCTAACCGTTGGCTTGCTCATTCTAGCTACTCCAACTCTGAGAAAACAGTCTCCAAGCTTTGTCTCACCCACTCTCTCTCCCTCTTGCTCCTAGACTTCATTTCTTGAGAGATTCGAGCTAGAGAAGTGAGATTAGAGAGTTGGGAGCTTCGATGTGTGACTTGAGCACTCCGTTCCTCGTCTTGCCGGTTTGGTTTGTGTTCGTTACTCTTGGGTTCTTGGAACCCTAGCCGGCTAGGCGTTCTTCGTGGTTGCCCGTGTTGATTCATTTGTGAGGGCACCCCGAAGTGTTTGTATTACCCCTTGATTCTTAGTGGAAACATCAGCCAACCTTTGTGGTTGCTTGAGGAGGAGACCTAAGTGGTCAGACCTTCGTGGTCAGCTCAACAACGGGGACATAGGAACTCCTTAGTGGAGATTGCCGAACCTCGGGAAAAATACCTTGTCTTGCTGTGGAGGTAGCTTCGACTACCCTTGTTTGTGTTCTTGGTGTTCCTATCTCTTTTCTCTTTTCCACATGTAAACAAAGGTCGATCTACGGTGTGGAGAAGAACTAAGCTAAGGAGACTTCAACAACACCTTCTTCTACACCTAGGAAATTGGGGTAAAACTCAGATCTGAAATCTAAGCCCTTTACACTCTGATTTTGTAGCTGTCTTAGGGAGTCGGTAGTACCAGCAGTTTGCGTCGGTACTACTGGCTGTGTGACACCAGTAGTACCGGCCCAAACTGTCGGTGGTACCGACAGGCTTTTGACTTCCGCAACTTGAGTTTTTGAGTTTCAGGTTTTAAAGGTACGCCTATTCACCCCCCCTCTAGGCCAATTAGATCCTTTCAATTGGTATCAGAGCAAGGTTTCTCGTACAAACGCTTCACCGCGTGAGGAATAATATTGGCCAAGATGGATCCAACAACTCAACAACAAATCGTTGAGCAAATCACAGCACAGATCACAGCATCCCTGCAGCTGCAGCAGAAACAGCAGATGAAGAAAATGCAAAAAGAGCTAGACAAGATGAAAGAACTCCTAGGTAAAAGGAGTCTTGAGTCGGATGGAGAAGGTGGAAATGAAGATGCTAGTAAAGGGTCAAAGACCTACAACAACACTGGGTTTGATTACAGCAGCTCAAGCAAGAATCCAACATTGCCGATGATCAATCCTGGAAAGCCACCTCCATTTGATGGTATTAGGTATACTGATTGGGCTCATAGAATGAAGTTACATCTCATTGCCGCAAGATGCTGGGAAGTAGTGGACATTGGAGTAAATCCACCGCAAAATCCAAGTGAGTGGACTTCCGAAGATGAGAGAGATTTTCACCTCAATGCAACAGCTGCCACCCTGATTCTGCAATGTCTCACTCCGGAAGACAACAACAAAGTAAATGGTATGGTAAATGCTAAGCAGATTTGGGACACCTTGAAAGTGTCATTTGAAGGAGACAAGAGTGTAAGAGTAGGAAACATTGAGCTCCTGCAAAGTAAGATTGAGAACTTTTGCATACTTGAGGGAGAAACAACAAAAGCCATGTTTGATAGGTTTATGTCATTGATCAATCAAATTAGAGCACTTGGAGCAACAACATGGGATGACAACTCTGCAGCAAGAAAGATTTGTAGAGTGTATAGACAAAGGAACAACATGCTTGCATCCGTCATCATGGAGAAAGACAACTATCACACTATGACACCTCAAGAAATGCTTGCAAAGTTGATGCATCATGAAGTCTTGGATGATGAAGCAAAAGAAGCCTTAAATCAAAGAAAGAACATAGCACTCACAGCTTCACATGCAAGTGAGTCAAGCCATTGCAACAAAGGATGTTGTGAGCATAAGCACAAAGATGATGATGATCTTGATGAAGAAGAAGCTATGCTGGTGGGAAACTATAAGAACTATCTGAGAATGAAGAAAGATAAGATGAGGAGATGTGGAGGAAGCAAGCCATATAGGAAGAGGTTTTGCTATGAGTGTGGTGACACCGGCCATCTTGCAGCAGATTGTCCCAATAAAGGAAAGAAGTCAAGGTACACCAAACAAAATGACAAGAAGTACAAAGACAAGAAGAAAGGGGAAGCTCACCTCGGGCAAGAATGGCAATCGGACAGTGACAGTGATGATGATGATAATGAGAAGAAGAGTGTAGCTGCCATCGCAGTACAAGAAGGATCCTCCCCAAACAAGATCCTCACCAACGTTGCCTCATCAACAGCACTTATCTCCGACACCCATTCATCGCCTAGGCTCTTCGCCAATCTCTCCGATGACGATGATGACACTCCTACATGCCTTATGGCAAAAGGAGACAAGGTACAAACTGACTCCTCTCCTCAAACCACTAGTGACTATGATAGTGATAATGAAGATGATGAAAACTATGCCAAAAATCTCATTAAGAAATATGGTAAAGCTGCTGCAACTAAAATTCTAAAGCTAATATACGCTAATGACAAGCTTGAGTCATGCATCGAGTCGCAAGGCGAACTGCTCCTAGAGGAAAGGGAGAAGAACCAAGGGCTCGAAGTATGTCTCTCCAAGGAAAAGGAGAGGGTTGAGAAATTGAGTGTAGAATTGTCTCTAGTCAAAAACTTTAATGAGCCATTGACTAAGGAACATTCCTCACTCAATGGATCTTTGGCTAGCCTAAAGAATGATCATAGTTTGGCTCAAGAAAGCCTCACAAGCTTGACAACAAAATATCATGAGCTTGAACTAAACTATGAAAAGCTTTGGTCTAGCACCTCTAACGCTTCCAAGGATTCAAAGGCTTCTACAAGTAAAAGCTGTGAAAGATGCATAAATGTTGACATAAATGCTTGTCTCACTAACCTTGATGAGTTTGCAAAGAAGGACAAGGAGATCCAAAGATTAAACACAATTGTCAAGATTGGTTGCAAGTGCAAGGACAAGCAACCGGCAAATGTTTTCAAGGCATCAAGGCACCCCATAATCAAGGATGGCCTCGGATACAACAGGTATAATGGTAGAGCCAATGGAAGAAACATGATAAATGGGGTGGCTTGTGTGAAGTTCAACAAGAGTGTGCCTCTTGTTGACCTTATTAACAAAGTGAACAATGTTGTCACTCCTACAATTCCACTTGCAAGCAACAAGGACATCAAAAATAAGCAAAGGGAAATGCCCAAGCAACAAGAGCCTATCTCACGCAATCATATCTGTGATTACATGTGTTGTTGGGATAAGGATGGCAAGATTGTTGTGAAGTATGTGGGCGCCCTCAAGAAGAGACAAATCTTGAGGAGTGTTTGGGTGCCCAAATCTTATGTGTCTAACCCCCTAGGTTCCAACTCGGGACCTAAAACAAAGGCTTAATCTTATCTTGTAGGTTTATTCCTCCGGTGGGCCAAGTTGGGTGCTCGATAGTGGATGCACCAATCACATGACCGGAGAGAAGAGCATGTTCACCTCCTTTCAATCAAATCAAACCACAAGTGAAAGAATTGTGTTTGGTGACAATAGTAAAGGAGATATTCTTGGTTTAGGTAAAATTGCCATTTCAAATGATAATTCCATTTCAAATGTTTTGCTTGTGGATTCGTTGGGATACAATTTGTTGTCCGTCTCACAACTTTGTGAGAAGGGTTACAATTGTCTCTTTACGGATAAGGATGTGGAAGTCTCTAGAAGGTCGGATTCCTCTATTGCTTTTACGGGTCAACTAAAGGGCAAACTCTATCTAGTTGATTTTTCAGCTAGTAGAGTGGGGTCCGAGACTTGTTTAGTGGCAAAATCTAGCATGGGCTGGCTGTGGCATCGCCGTCTAGCCCATGTTGGGATGAGGAACTTGGCCGATCTTCAAAGAGGTGAACACATCCTAGGACTAACGAATGTTTCTTTTGAGAAATATAGAATTTGCAGTGCATGTCAAGCGGGAAAACAAGTTGGAGCCAAGCATCCCGCGAAGAACATCGTGACTACATCAAGACCACTTGAGCTTCTTCACATGGATTTATTCGGACCCAATGCTTACATAAGCATTGGAGGTAACAAATATGGTTTTGTAATTGTCGATGACTTTTCTCGCTTCACGTGGGTATTCTTTTTGAAGGACAAGAGTGAGACTCAAGGGATCTTCAAGAAGTTTGCAAGAAGGGCTCAAAATGAGTTTGAAGTGAAGATCAAGAAAGTGAGAAGCGACAACGGGACTGAATTTAGAAACACCAACATTGAAGCATACCTTGATGAAGAAGGCATCAAGCATGAGTTCTCGGTTGCATATACTCCTCAACAAAACGGTGTGGTGGAAAGAAAGAACTGAACACTCATTGAAGCCGCAAGAGCAATGTTGGATGAATACAAGATCTCTGAAAAGGATTATTGGGCAGAAGCCTTTAACACGGCATGTCATGCAATCAACCGCCTATATCTTCACAAGCTGAGGAAGAAAACTGCCTACGAGCTCCTAACCGGTAAAAAGCCTAAGGTGGATTACTTTAGAGTTTTTGGATGCAAGTGTTTCATACTTAATAAAAGATCCAAAAGCTCTAAGTTTGTACCAAAGGTTGATGAAGGATTCTTACTTGGTTATGCTACTAATCAACATGGCTATCGTGTTTTCAATGAGACCACCGGTCAAATTGAAATAGCGGTAGACGTGACTTTTGATGAAAGCGATGGCTCTCAAAAAGAGCAAGTCAATGCTGAAATTTTAGGTAAAGAAGAGCCATCACACCAAGTAATCAAAAAGCTTGCTACCAGTGAAGTGAAACCCGTTGAAGAAGAAGAAGATGATGCACACATGCAAATTTCTCGTGACCCAAACCTGCATCATGGGTCAACCAATACCCATGATGATGCTTCCACATCAAGAAGAGGTCATGACTCAAGAGAACAAGCTAAACAAGATCCACCTCAAGCACAAGAACCAAACCAAGATGGAGATCAAAACGCTCAAAATCTAGACTCTCCAATCAACCAAGACCATGAAGATGAAGATGATGGTCCCATTCAAACAAGAACAGCAGTGCCACACCCAAGAGTTTCCGCAACAAAGAAGATGAGTATGGCGTGGTCACTAGAAACAAGGCTCGGTTGGTAGCCAAAGGTTTCACTCAAATCGAAGGTTTGGATTTTGGGGAGACTTATGCACCTGTAGCTAGGCTTGAATCTATTCGTATATTACTTGCCTTTGCTGCTCACCATGATTTCAAGTTGTTTCAAATGGACATGAAAAGTGCATTCCTAAATGGCCCCCTCTCCGAAACCGTGTACGTGGAGCAACCACCGGGTTTTGAAGATCCACATCATCCCGATCATGTATACAAGCTGGACAAGGCACTCTATGGGCTTAAGCAAGCCCCTAGAGCTTGGTATGATTGTCTCAAGGATTTCCTACTCAAACAAGGGTTTGAGATTGGGAAAGCCGATCCCACTTTATTTACTCGCAAAGTCAATAATGATATTTTTATATGCCAAATATATGTCGATGACATTATATTTGGTAGTACTAATGCGGACTTCAGTGAGGAATTTAGTAGGATCATGACCAAAAGGTTCGAGATATCCATGATGGGGGAGTTGACGTACTTCCTTGTATTTCAAATCAAGCAACTCAAGGACGGCACATTCATAAGTCAAACCAAGTACACCACCGACATGCTTAAGAAGTTTGACATGGACAAGGCCAAACCCATAAAGACACCAATGCCAACAACCGGACATCTTGACCTTGATGGAGACGGCAAGGCCATTGATCAAAAGGTATATCGCTCCATGATTGGATCTTTGCTTTACCTTTGTGCATCTAGGCCTGATATTATGCTTAGTGTGTGCATGTGTGCAAGGTTTCAAGCTAATCCGAAAGAATGTCATCTTATGGCTGTTAAGAGAATCTTTCGATATCTTGTGTTCACTCCTAATCTTGGCTTATGGTACCCCAAGGGCTCCACTTTCACTCTACTTGGCTACTCCGATTCGGACTATGCCGGTTGCAGGGTAGAGCGAAAGAGTACATCAGGGACTTACCAATTCCTTGGTAGGTCTTTGGTGTCCTGGAGTTCTAAGAAACAAAACTCCATTGCCCTTTCTACCGCTGAAGCCGAGTATGTGGCGGCCGGCGCTTGTTGTGCCCAACTGCTTTGGATGAAGCAAACCTTGAGAGACTTTGGTTGTGAGCAAAGCAAGATTCCCCTCTTATGTGACAATGAGGGGGCAATCAAGCTAGCTGATAATCCTGTAAACCACTCTAGAACAAAGCACATAGACATTCGACATCACTTCCTGAGAGACCACCAATCCAAAGGAGATATCGCTGTGCAACATGTGAGAACCGAATACCAGTTAGCCGATATCTTCACTAAACCTCTAGATGAGTCAAGGTTTTGTGCTTTGAGGCGTGTACTAAATATCGTTGATTCTCGTAACGTGGCTTGATGTCTTGCACATACTTGATTGATTAGAAAGGACAAACCTTTGTGAAAATTCTAGTGCTTTTCAAAATCTATTTTTCACATCTCAACCATGGCCATTGTTTTGTGATGATTTGATGAAATCTGGTCATGCTTGAGTTGTTCTAAGTTTATCACACTAAGTTCATCTTAAGCACTGTTTTTCCTGCCTGGCCGGTGGTACCGGCGCCTAGCCCCGGTGGTACCGGCCAAAGCCCGGTAGCACCGGTAGGCCAAAATCCTGCAGAACCCCGCTCGCAGGTATCTGGCCCGCCAGTGGTACCGGCCCCTGAAGCCGGTAGTACCGGCAGTGCTTTTTACTGCGGTATATAAGCCGCCCGCAGTCATTTTTTTTCTCCTATCTCTTCCCCACCCGCCCGACCCGTTCTCTCTCTCCTTCTCCGGCGGCGGCGGCTCTTCTCTTGCCCCGATCTCTTGCCTCCTCCATCTTCGTCGCCCGATCTTTGAGGAGGACCTTGCCCCGGCCGTGAGGGACGCGTGGAGGTCCTTGGTTGACTCCAAGACCCGTGGGTTTGCTTGGATTCGGCTCCTCTTCTTTGTGAAGCAAGGTACATCTTGAAGTTGCCCGATCTCCCAATGTACCTATCTTTAGGCCGATTCCTCGCAATCCTTTCCTTATCTTAGTGTGTTCTTGCCTCTAGAATGTTTTATGCGTTATTCCCGTGGTCGATTTGGTCGATCGGAGGTGATTCCACTGCTCCACGGTGCCGCCGGTAGTACCGGCCCTAGGGCCGGTGGTACCGGCCCCTCTGAGCAAGGCAGTTCCTCCCATCGCCTTGATCGATTTCTTGTTGCATTCTAGGATGGCCTTGTAACGTTCTCTTGCTGCCCCTCTTTGTGGTGTTGTAGCATGGATTCCGGCAAGCGCAAGAACCCTCCTCGTGGTGCTCGTCCTCGCTCCAGTGAGGCCGGTGGTCGGTCTGCGGACCGGGCGGTGCGTGGTCGTGGAACCCCTTCACGCAGTTCGGGTGCGGCTGGTGCTTCCGCCGGTGATGAGGTTATTCCTGCCCCTCTTCACACCCACACCGTCCCGTGTCCGCCTCCTTCTCATCAAGCTAGAGTTCGAAGCCAAGCTGTGCCTGATCCTGTGCAAGAGGAGGGCAAATCCATGGACCCCAATGTCCTTCGTCGCTCGCCTCTGCATCTCAGTGAAGTTGGTGCTCACCGGACTCTCTCATGGCATCCTCAGTTCAATGCCCATGTCCGGAGGCCCTCTATTCCCTCTGGTACGCTGCCCCGATTTGGTATTGATTACAATAAGCGTCTTGTGGACTTGAGAAATCAGCGCAGCGAGAACTCCTACAAGTTTATCAAGTTTGAGGGAGTTGAGGAGCGGTTTTGGTCTCAATTTCACAATGACTTTTATGAGTCCGTCCTCTACAAGGGCAGCAAAGCCACCAAGAATGGACCACTTTTTCAGCACAAGTATGTGGTCCTCAAGTCCTTACAAGATTTCAATCATCCGGAGGTCACTGCTTTGATTAACAGGCTTGAAGAATGGCGCATTCTTCCTCTTATGACTCTTGAGAAGAATTGGAATGAGGAGATCATCTTCCAGTTTTAGGCAACTTTGTGGGTGGATCAAGCCTCTAGGGTACTGCATTGGATGACTCAAGGTGTTCACTATCGCCTTGACTTTATCACCTTCTCTCGCTTGCTTGGTTTTGATCACTTGGATCGAGATGCACCCCGGCTGTCCACCATTTTTGCTGAGGGGATTTCTGAGGCTGACCTTGATGCTGCTGAAATGTACAAGCCAGGAGCTCATCCGGATCTCAAGACCACTCACCTGAAGCCTTACTTCTATGTGCTGAACAACCTGATCCGCTACACCATTGACCCCAAGTTTGGAGATTCCATTCACCTTCGTCAAGATGCTCCTAAGATTTTGGCTCGCTTTGGTGCTAATGGTGGCCGCTTTGGTGTCTCGGATTTCATGTGGAACAAGATTGCTGATGCGTCCGTGGATCCCAACAAGTACTTGCCCTATGCTCCATACCTGGCATGCAGTTCTCGCACCCTTGCATTCATGCTCCGGTTCGTGCCAAGCACTTGGGTGCTCCTCATGCTCCTCCTCTCAGTCCTGGCGCTGCTACTCCTGGTGCTGCTACTCCCGGTATGGCCACTCCTGCTGGTGCTGCTGATGCTCATGGTGACGCTATTCCTCCTCAGGACAGCGATCGTGGTCGCCGTAGTCCTATCCGTCATGCGCTGCAGCGGTTCTTCTCCTACTTTTGCTATTGCCAAAAGAAGACCGATCAGCGTCTCCATCGTCTTGAGGAGAAGGCAGCTCTTCCTCCGTCCTCTCCTCTTCGTGAGTTCCAGGACCCCTATGCTGAATATGACAACATGCACCGGACTTCTGCTGATGAAGATGAGGAGCAGCAGGATCCTCCACCACCCTCTGCTTTCGATCCATTCTATAGTGGTGGGATACCTGCTGGCTTCTCCATGGAGGACACCGAGGCTGGCTTTGCTTATCAGGATATCTTTTGTGCTGTGGACAATGTCACTAGGGCCTCTGTTTCTGTTGCACCCCCTCACGAGCAGTCCACCTCCGCTGATCCTCATGGTAAGGGGCCGCTACGTACCTTCATCAACTACAGCGACGACGACGACCTTGGTGATGGTGACGAGTAGTCTTTCTAGCTCTCCCTCGCAGCCTACCCTTTTTGGCACTTGCTGCCAAAGGGGGAGTGTTAGGCTTATATTTGCTGTAATAAGTTAGTTGTTGGTGCCCGTTTTAAGCTTTCTTAGTGATGAACTATGTGTGGTGAACAAGAACTACGTTGTGTGATGGATGATTGTAAGCTAAACACTGTTATTTCTCGTTATATCTTGCTTGTGTTAGCTTCTTTAGACTTTTACTCTTTGTGATATATCTTGGTTCTTGCATAATCATTCAAATTCTTCTTTTACTCTTTGTGATATATCCTGTCATACGCATCACGGTTTATTTCTTGTCACACACACACTCTTTTAGGCACCCCACGGATTGCAAAATTTAGGGGGAGCTTGATCTTAGTGTATGCCATCTTGATATCAATCAAGACTTGAAATTCCAAATCCAAAGCATACATTAAGGGGGAGCCCAACCTAACTTTTGGAATTCAAAAGATCTACTTCTTTCAATCTTTTATAAGCCTAAGTTGGTTGTCATCAATTACCAAAAAGGGGGAGTTTGTAAGTGCATTCGCCCCCGGTGTGGGTTTTGATAATTTATGACAATCAAATTAGGAACTAACATGTCTATCAAGTATGATCTACAGGTGTTAGTTCATTGATGGGATCAAACATGTACATTTGGTGAATCACAGCATCCCCAAAATTTTCTTCATTTAAGCGACGTTTCAACTCAAGAAGCTACCTAGTTTTATTTCTTGTTTGAGTTATTGTCGACGAAAGCTGGTCGGCAGTCTACCTTGGGGTATACCCACGGTAGTAGTTTATCGGTAGACGGTGCGCAAACTACGGACTCGATGGTGACGCAAGACACGGACAAGCTTTTTATCCAGGTTCGGCCACCGAGTTGGCGTAATACCTACGTCCTGCGTCTGGTTGTATTGATTTGTGTTGAGAGAATATGATATCCTAGGGGGGTCCCTTGCCTCTCCTTATATAGTCCGAAGGGTAGGGTTACAGATCTGGAAACTAATCCTAGTCGGTTATAATTGCCATAGATAGTTCGATATCAATTCCTATTCTAACCGACTAGAATCCTGTTTGATCTCCACGTCTTGTTTCCTTGCGCGAAACTCCGAGCTGTGGGATCAAACCTTGAGCATGTCTCGTAATGGGCCAAGCGTCCAGGCCTAAGTCTAGCCGTAAGGGTATAGGGGTTTATACCCCCACAGCTAGTCCCCGAGCACCATGTATTGTGAAGTAACACGCCGTCTTGAGCTTCTTTGACCAATGAAACTTAATATCTTCAATCATTATGAAAGTTGCCCAAATAGTTGCGACAACTGTTTGGACAAATCTAAAGGCGCCCGTTTAACTTCATCATCAAAGAAGCCAACTGTTCGAAGAATGCATGGTGCTCTTGAGAAAAAATATTCCTTTTTTGGTGAAGTGTGCCCACTTTACTTTTTTTTTCAAAAAGTACAGTCTATCAACAAGACAAGCAAATTCACCACAAGGTGAAGTGTGCCCACTTAGTCCCCGAGCTTGGTAGCAGGTCACATGGTCACGTGGTGCCAGGGTCCAAAGAAGAATCTCCAAAGCTGCTTTGTATGTGGGATGCATCGCTAGATGCATCGTACCGATGTAGTCCCCGAGCTTGCTGGAAGACGAAGTATGAGCCTTGTAGCAAGGTCTAAAAAATTAATTTTACCAGTCCGTCTGCAATTGAACAGATTGATCGACCAGTCCCCTGGTGTACAATAGTATGACCATCAGGACCCAAGTACCAAGTGCGCTCCTTAGAATCCTGCGTTGCTATGCTGGACGACCAGTCCCCGAGCATCAAGCGCTTAGTGGTCGGTGCGATATTTTGAAGTTCCGAGCTGATAGACTAGACGACCAGTCCCCGAGCATCAAGTGCTCGGTGGTCGGTACAGTCTTTGAAGTTCCGAGTTGATAGACTAGACGACCAGTCCCCGAGCATCAAGTGCTCGGTGGTCGGTACAGTCCTTGAAGTTCCGAGTCGATAGACTGGGCGACCAGTCCCCGAGCATCAAGTGCTCGGTGGTCGGTACAGTCTTTGAAGTTCCGAGTCGATAGACTGGGTGACCAGTTCCCGAGCATCAAGTGCTCGGTGGTCGGTACAGTCCCCGGATTGTTGACTCTCTGCCATATTTGTCTTCTTGTTTTTGAAAAGATCTTTCCAGTTAAAGTTGACGTGACGAGGCCTCCTGACGGGGCGTCAGATGGATGCATGAAAAGTTGCGCCTGGCAACTGTGCAGCCACCCTTCGCATGGTTTGAGAAAAGGAAACCATCAATTGGTACGAAAACTCCGCCGCATTAATCGTCTATAATCATTGAAAACCGGAACGCCGCATCCGCCGCACGGCCCGCCCACTTCCCGAGAATACGGGAAGTGGGAGAGGTGGATTTGCGAGTTATAAGAGCTTGACAGTTCCGCCTGTACTGCTTACCCTGCCATTGCCTTCAAGCCTTCCGCTCTTGCCTCTTTCAATCACCGGCGTCTTCCTAACTCAAGTCCACTTCCTCACCTCCAATGGCGAAGAGCGACTCCAAGAAGAGGGCCGAACTGATGGCCAAGGAGTGGAAGAAATCTCGCAGCACCACCAAATCTCTTGGTGACCTCGTCCATATGGGGCTTCTGCACAGCCCGGAGCTCAGCGGCTGGAGGGCACCGGAGGGGCAGAGCTACCCCGACCCCCGCGCCGGTGAGATCGTCATGTTTGAAGATTTCATTATGAGGGGATTTGGGGTTCCTGTTCATCCTTTTCTTCAAGGTCTTCTTTTGTACTATGAGATCGGGATTTGCAATCTGCACCCGAACTCAATTCTCCTCATTTCCACTTTTATCCATTTGTGCGAGGCCTATGTTGGCATAGAGCCGCACTTCGATGTAACACCCCAGTGTTATGGTTGCATCAAACATGTGCATAGCATGAGCATCATCTTTCCTTCAAAGCATCCATGATCATCATTTATCTTGAGACATGTCATCCTTTGCAAAAATGTGTTTTAAATTGCTTAAATAGGCTTCCTATGCTTATGTTTGAGTGAACAATGCTTGTGTTTGTGCTTAATGTCTTGGTAAATAGCTTATCTATGCTTAACTTAACCTTGGGAACAATGTTCATGTTGATCACTTCTCCAAAATAATCACTTAAGCCATACTTATGCAAATAGGCCCTAGAAACCTCTTTTGCTTAGGCTTTTAAAAAGTGTTTCATAAAATGTTTGCATGTCAAAACTTCCTACAGCAAAGTTGTAGCAAATTTTATAAGGAACAAAAGTTGTTTTATGACCATCTCATGAAAATGAACACAAATAGCTCAAAAGTGGCCCACAAGGCAGATTTGGGGCTGTTTTCCACACTTAGAAAAATTTTCTAAGTCCCCGGGTGGTTTGCAGTTTGTGTGATCGATTTTGGAAACTCCATATCTTTCAATCCAGGCCGATCTAGTCTTTGCTCTAGTTGACAAAGTTGTAGATCTCGCCTAGTACTCCAAGTTTGTCAACTACGCCATCTCCTAATTCGCTCTGGTTTGGGAGATAATCATCGGTGAACTCGCTCTGTCAGTCGGCCATTGCTGTCTCTGAATCGACTTGGACCTCGTCGACGTGGCTGACCGCCGGCAGCGCTCCGTCGCCATTTGGCGCCCGTACGCCGTTCCTGGCCCCGCCTGTCAGTCCTCGTCGCGTGCATGACTACCACGGCGACGCCCCGAGCGAGTGGACGCGTCCACTTCGCTCTGCCTCGCCCTCTCTCGCCTGAACCTCGCCCGCAGCGGGCTCTCCGCCGCGAGCTCACTCCGGCGAGCTCGTGTGCGCTCCTCTCTGCCTCTCCGTCCACCAAACTCCACCCAAAGCTCCGCCGTGAGCCGCTCTCCAAGCTCCACCCTCTAACTCGCCGAGAAACCCACCGGTGAGCCGACATTTCTTTCTTCCCCCAAATCGGTCCGCCGTGACCCTCTTCTCCGGCGAACTCAATGCCGCGCGTTGTGAGGCTTCTCATCGTCTTTGGTTAGGTCCTAGAGGTAGCTTAGGTCCTTAGCGAGCTTTTGCGCCACCTGGTGGACGCTCTACCGGGTTCTCCGTCGCCGGACACGGTGCGCAGCGCCGCCGTGCTTCCGCCGGAGTTGGGTGCTCTCGTGGCCAGCGCTTTCCACGGGGATCCAGGCCAAACCGCGTACCTAGGAAGCTTCGCCCTAGTCTGCTGGTGCTGTAGAAGGCCTTAGGTCACGCTCTACCGGCCTGAGGGCTCCGGCGTAACGCCGAGGACCTCCGCCGAGCCGCCATTGCCGACGGTGAGTCCCTTCCGGTGGCTCCGCCGTGGCAAAAGTGGGGTCAATCGAGTCGTTAGGGTTTGGGGATCACGTTGATGCCCTGGGTTTGGCCGGAGACCTCGCCGTCGCGGAGAAATCGCCGGCGAAGATCGCCTCGGCCGCGAGGAAGAAGAGCCTGACGGGTGGGACCCACTGTCAGCGACTCTCTCTTTCCCTCCTTTTCTTTTATTCAAAATCCTGATTTTTGGCTTTCTTGCAAAAATCATATCTCCTGTTTCTGAGATCCAAAAATTGTGAAACAAATTTTGTGTTGTTTCTTGAGATGGCTAGTATTTAATAAAAATATAAAATGAATCATGCTTTCTGAGAAATTATTTATTAAGGATTTAATCTTGTTATTTATGGATAAATGCATATCTCTGGTTTTACTGATTAGTTTGCTCTGAAATTTTTATGGTGGTCTTTGCATGGCATTAGGGTGCTCTGAGAAATATTTCATGATTTTTGGAGCACTGCAGTTGTGATATGTAATTTGTGTTTGAAATATGGCTTGTTTCTTTAATTAAATCACATAAAATAATTGGTGCTTATGCTGGTGCTCTATTTTGGTGGTAAACTTGTTTATGGTATTCCTAAGATATAAATAATCTGAAATCTGTTGTTTGACACTATATAAGTCATGTTTATGAATTTATGAAATAAATGCCTTGATACATGTTAAATGCATATCTTTAATTTGGCATGTGCATTGGTCCTGAAATTTTTATGGTGGTGATCTGATGTTATACTTGTGCCTCTGTAATTTTTGTAGATTTTTCTGAGCACTTTAACTAATATCTTGTAAATATGCCTTATCTAAAATTAATTAATAAATGCCTTGTTAAGTAATTGTTTTGGGGTTTTCAACTAATGGTCTGGTGACCTTGTAATATGTTTGTGCTCATGAGTCATGTGGTTGGCATGGTTTGTGTTTTGATCATGTCATTAAATAATTAACTATAGGGTTAAATGCTGTTCTGGACAGCAAGTAAGTAATTTAACTTTGCTTAATGATAACTTGACTTTCTGTGAAACTTGTATAAAACAAAGTTGTTCTAAACTTGTTGAACTAACTGAGGTTTAAATTTGAGGTCATTTGGCCAAGTAGTTTAAAAGTTATAGCTGTTCCAAGTTGGGTTCCAGAAATAGGGGTTCTCGGTTTTTCTGGGACAGAACCTGGAACTTTGTTAAAATGACTAGTTTAATGTTTGAATCTTGCTGTCATGTTTAAAGATGAGTTGTAGATAATTTCCTAAGCTTTCCAGAATGTCCTTACTCATGTTTGTTGGACCTGTCTATCTATAATTATGATTTATTTACTGACCCTACTTGTTTTATGTTGTTTGCTGCTT